>NW_022605313.1:15000-31101 GCF_008692095.1 Etheostoma spectabile | reverse complement strand
CCATCCATCTTCGACCGCTTATCCGGTGTCGGGTCGCGGGGCACAGCTCCAGTAGGGGACCCCAACTTCCCTTTCCCGAGCCACATCAACCAGCTCCGACTGGGGATCCCGAGGCGTTCCCAGGCCGGTTGGAGATATAATCTCTCCACCTAGTCCTGGGTCCTCTCCCGGGGCCTCCTCCCAGCTGGACTCCCTCCACCTAGTCCTAGGTCTTCCCCGGGGCCTCCTCCCAGCTGGACGTCCCTCCACCTATTCCTAGGCTCTTCCCCGGGGCCTCCTCCCAGCTGGACGTGCCTGTACCACCTCCCTAGGGAGGCGCCCAGGAGGCATCCTTACCAGATGCCCGAACCACCTCACTGGCTCCTTTCGACGCGAAGGAGTCCTTTAATTTGGAAAAAGATTATTTCTTTTCTATTCGCGATATGTAATATAATTTAAAAGTAATACACTTTAAAGACATTAATGTGAGATTTAAAGCAATTCATTTTGAAATTCATGGCCTACTGTGTATACTGTATATTTGTTGTTGAGTAGAATAAAACATGTGATTTACTTTGCATTTGTGCAGTTTTTTAAACAAAACCCACACATTTGTTCCCCCCCGCCTCCCCCCCCCCCCCCAGCTGGTCAAGGTGCAGTTTACATCCATATCTGTCTGAACTCACGTGATTTATGATCTTAAACTGAGCTATCGAGGGTTCAACCTGGTGCAGGGAACAAAAAGTACCAAACCTGACGTCTGAGAGCATCATATTGTTTTTTGGTGATGATGGACCATTAACGCATCATCACTCTCCATCTCCATAACATTATGTTTCCATCTCTATAGCAACAGCAACAAGTCTCACATACGCAGCCTACACACACCCACACAATCATGTAGATGAAAATACACAAAAGCGGTGTACTACTGAAAGTGTGAATGTACTATTTTCATATATGCGTCCATTGACATCTTTCAACATTGAATGGAAAGATATTGAGCAGCAAATTAACTTCCATCCTTCGAGCCGGAATTGAACCAGCAACCTAAGGATACTGGTATCACATCGTCCTCTCTACCAACTGAGCTATCGAAGGGTTACGCACAGTAGAAGGTATGATCAGTGGCAAACCCGACGTCCAAGAGCGTCAGATACCTGAAAAGTGACGTTGAGGCTGTGATGGATAGTGACTGATAATCCTAATCCCCCACATCGATTTGGTTTTAACATCTGAGAGACTGTTTGTCAACCTAAATTAACTGAAACAAGCGTTGGGTTTAGTGCACGTGTGACAGTGTAAGTAAAGAAGAAACTGCTCCTGGCCCCAAACATGCTGAGGGCCAACGGCACTGCAGAAGATTAGTGAAGCGACGATGGGGAACGGTCCAGCATGTAGGGGTTCAGGGAAAGGCCGCATCCTTTCTGGTTGTTGGTAACCCGGCGTTCAGTGTAAGTGTGGCATGTTGAAATAACAAACCCTTTCACTAGAAGATTAGCTCTGTTGTCTGCTCAAGCTTTTTTCATCTCTCCGTCTTTAGGCCAAAGTCGAGTCCTTTCTCAGTCGGGCAGGATCTCGAGAAGGCAACCCATGCATTCATCAGTTCAAGACTGGACTACTGCAACGCCCTTTTACGTTCGTTCTCAATTTGTGCAGACGCTGCTGCCCCGATTTTTAATAAGCACGTCCAGACGTGAACACATTACCCCCGGTGCTGGCGTCACTCCACTGGCTCCCAGTCCGTTTAAGATTGATTTTAAACTCCCCTGCTTTTTGTTTTACGCCATTCATGGCTTGGCCCCCTCTTACTTGTCTGAGATTGTATTACCTTTTCGCAATTGTGGGCAGAGCCTTGCGCTCCCTCGGGTCAGCTTCTGTTTAGAGGTCCCTGGTCAAGACTGAAACAGCTTCTGTTAGAGGTCACTAGGGTCCAGACTTAAAAACTTGCTTCTGTTAGAGGTCACTAGGTCCAGACTTAAACAGCTTCTGTTAGAGGTCCCTGGGTCAAGACTGAAACAGCTTCTGTTAGAGGTCCCTGGGTCCAGACTTAAACAGCTTCTGTTAGAGGTCCCTGGGTCCAGACTGAAACAGCTTCTGTTAGAGGTCCCTGGGTCCAGACTTAAACAGCTTCTGTTAGAGGTCCCTGGGTCCAGACTTAAACAGCTTCTGTTAGAGGTCCCTAGGTCCAGACTTAAACAGCTTCTGTTAGAGGTCTCTGGGTCCAGATCTAAACAGCTTCTGTTAGAGGTCCCTGGGTCCAGACCTAAACAGCTTCTGTTAGAGGTCACTAGGTCAAGACTGAAACAGCTTCTGTTAGAGGTCCCGGGGTCAAGACTTAAACAGTGGGGCGATCGTTCTTTTGCCATCGCTGCTCCCAGACTGTGGAACAAACTACCCCCTGACATCCGCACCACTACTGACCTCAGCCTTTTTAAAACGAAGCTTAAGACCCACTTTTTTAAATTAGCATTTAATTCTGACTAGGGCGATACTGTCTCTTAGGTTTCCTCCTTCTGTCTGCTCATTTCTACGCATTTCTGGAAGGCTCTTAATGTCCTGCAGCGCTGCACCCCTACAGCACTTTTAAATATATCTGTATGTTTTGTATATGTTATGTATATTTTTATGGCTTTGTTGTAAAGCACTTTGGGTACCTTTCGGCTATTGTAAAGGGCTATACAAATAAACTTGATTGAAACTTGATTGAAATACCTGTGACATGACAGTGGGATGAAGGCCAAATCTACAACTACATAAGCCCCAAGTAGAAAAACCTCTCTCCTTAGGCTCCTCCTGGGGCATTTCACACTGTAGTTTGTTTGCTCTAGTCCAAATCAGTTGAGGAGTTTGTCAACCTGAAGCAATGTTCCTGTGGTTTTGTTCCACATAGAAAAATCCAAGGGAACCAAAAATGCATCATTACAAAACAAGCAAAAATGTTCACTTGATGTTTTGGTGAGATCTGTCTGGGGTGGAAGCAAGAAGTTGATACAGCAACAGGGTCCTATGTTCTGGACCGGTGCAGATTTCTTACATCTCCACGTTCAAACCGTCTCATTTCATTTAAATCATTTGTAATACATTGTTGAGCGAGCATTGTTCCCATGCATCTCCTCTCTGCTGGTGTCTGTCTGACTTCACAGCGGCTGGTTTGGCCTCAGAAACGCAACGACAGCGAGCTGGACCCCAGTCTGTTTCTGGAGGGGAGCTGATTCAGTCTGCATGCTGTTCCACATCGCAGACAGCAAAGCACACATGACTACAGGAGCCATTTAGCTCAGACCTGCAGGGTACACACCTGATGCAGTTCGAGGTCAGATCCACTTCAGAGTGGGTTTGCAGTTGTTTGGTCCGCGTTTGGGGCACATCCAACTGCGACTGCTGTTTCACAGCGGCCCAAACGAGCCGAGCCGAGGGGAAAACTAACTATAACGATTCATCCAAACTAAACTAGGCAGGTGTGATAGCTGGACTCACAACCTGGACACATTCTTGTTCTCTTGTGCATGCAAACTGACATTCTTAGGAATTTTTTAGTCTTTTAAGAGGAAAACATGTCTGTTAATTATGACAATAGCTAGGGATATCCTATAATATTTTCATGGCTAAGTTCCTCATAACTTCTCCAAGTTGAGTATTTGCCTTTGCTTAATGGATGTGATGAAGTAGATCAGGGAATTGAGATGTGGTACAGGAATTACATCACCGGTTTATCATTTGTTACCAGTGTTGACGTGATCTTTTTCAAAACCCGAGTGAGGGAAGAACAGAGCTTATAAACACCATGTGAGGGAAGGTAGACTCTGCAGACCAGCTCTGCTCACCAAGCAAGCCGGGCCTCTACACTGCTGAAAGGATGTGGATGATTTGGGGTTTTGCATGTAAACTCATCTCTGCTGAACAGATAACATGTGTGCACTGTTGTCAGGGTCCATTTACCTTTGATTTTAGGTTTAACATTTTATGTCTCTTCAATGCTTTTTAAAGATGTCAAATGCAAATCTGTCTCAGACCAACATCACCGTTGGACGGGGGTTACTGGAACGAGTGTTATTCTCCACCGTGACCACCGTGCCGTGCTGTGTGTTTCTCTTCATTAACGGGACCATGTTGTTCACCTTGAGGAGTAAAACTGTGTTTTGTGAGACTTCCCGTTACATTCTGCTGTTTAACCTCCTTTTTGCAGACACCGTGCAGCTGGCACTGAGCCAGTTACTTTACATCCTGGCTGCTGTCGGACTGAGGCTGACGTATCCTTTATGTGGAGTTCTCACCATGCTGTCTAATCTCACTAATGAGATCTCTCCCCTCACCCTGGTGGTGATGTCTGTGGAGAGATACGTAGCTGTGTGCTACCCACTGAGGCACTCCACCCTCGTCACCATCAGGAACACAGAGGTGGCCATCGTCGGGGTTTGGGTCTTCAGTTCTCTAAATGTCCTCACTAAAGTCATTCTCCTGTTAATGTTTCCATTTCAAAACCTGGAGAGCCTGGAGATGAGAGATTTCTGTGCTAGAGAAAACATGCTACTGGACCGGATATCTGACGATTACCACAAAGCATTCACCTATTTTCTGTTTGTGTCAGCGGGGGTGGCGGTGACCTCCTCCTACATCGGTGTGATGATAGCAGCCAGGTTTGCCTCCACAAACAAAGCTTCAGCCCGAAGGGCTCGTAACACCCTGCTGCTGCACCTGGGCCAGCTGGGCCTCAGCCTCTCCTCCTCCATCTACAACCCCTTACTCACAGCTCTGTCAAAGGTTGTACAGAGGATAGTGTTGGTGCGCATTCAGATTGTTCTCTATGTGTGTATTGTCATCTTCCCCAGGTGTCTAAGTGCTCTTATCTATGGCATCAGAGACCAGACCATCAGACCCATCCTCATATGTTACCTATGCTGTCGACTGAAACTCAATCCTCTTAGTCAACGCTGAGGTCTCACCCTGGAGGTCTCACCCTGGAGGTCTCACCCTGGAGGTCTCACCCTGGGGGTCCATGAAGTGCACATTGGTCATGTGTGTCTTAAAACATGCATGTCCATATTCACATTGAAGCTGTTTTTGGTAAAGGTAGGGTAGTCCAATGTTAGAGATGGACAACACTATACAGTTTTTGTCAAACCGGTCACGGCATGGTCAGGTCCCTGCATAGGTGGCCGACGCACGGCAACCACATTTATCAGCACACGCTCTCTGGTATAATATGTTAAATTTATTGACTGTTCCTAGCACCCGTCTGAAGACCCGTAGCCATCAGGTTTGTGAGTATGAGGCCCAAAGCCTGTGGAAGGATCTGCCCCCAACCTCAACGCCCCGCTGCTTCTCTGGACCCTTTGAAAAATCAATTCAATCCCGACCTTTTTAAACGGGCTGTTGGTTCACCTGCCAGCAATTTATTTTTTTGTGTATTACTTTTACATTGTGTACTGTTTTTGATGTATCATCTTGCATTTTTATGTAAAGCACTTTGTGATATTTATCTGTGAAAAGCACACAGAGAACCACATATAACTTGCTTACATTCTTATTTAAGCTATGGTGTGTAGTTTCTGTTGCCCCCATGAAAGGAATCTAAATAAAGACAACAAAACTGTCGGCTTGTCCGCCTGATAGAAGCCTTACGTGAATACACAGTCTTGGATTTTAATGTACATATGTAGTGTAAGTGTTCCATCCCATCCATCTTCGACCGCTTATCCGGTGTCGGGTCGGGGGGCAGCAGCTCCAGTAGGGGACCCCAAACTTCCCTTCCCGAGCCACATCAACCAGCTCCGACTGGGGGATCCCGAGGCGTTCCCAGGCCAGGTTGGAGATATAATCTCTCCACCTAGTCCTGGGTCTTCCCCGGGCCTCCTCCCAGCTGGACGTCCCTCCACCTAGTCCTAGGTCTTCCCCGGGCCTCCTCCCAGCTGGACGTCCCTCCACCTAGTCCTAGGTCTTCCCCGGGCCTCCTCCCAGCTGGACGTGCCTGGACCACCTCCCTAGGGAGGCGCCCAGGAGGCATCCTTACCAGATGCCCGAACCACCTCAACTGGCTCCTTTCGACGCGAAGGAGTCCTTTAATTTGGAAAAAAGATTATTTCTTTTCTATTCGCGATATGTATATAATTTAAAAGTAAATAATACTTTAAAGACATTAATGTGAGATTTAAAGCAATTCATTTTGAAATTCATGGCCTACTGTGTATACTGTATATTTGTTGTTGAGTAGAATAAAACATGTGATTTACTTTTGCATTTGTGCAGTTTTTTAAACAAAAAACGCCACACATTTGTTCCCCCCCCCCCCCAGCTGGTCAAGGTGCAGTTTACATCCATATCTGTCTGAACTCACGTGATTTATGATCTTAAACTGAGCTATCGAAGGGTTCAAACCTGGTGCAGGGAACAAAAAGTACCAAACCTGACGTCTGAGAGCATCATATTGTTGTTGGTGATGATGGACCATTAACGCATCATCACTCTCCATCTCCATAACATTATGTTTCCATCTCTATAGCAACAAGGTCTCACATACGCAGCCTACACACACCACACACATCATGTAGATGAAATACACAAAAGCGTTGTACTACTGAAAGTGTGAATGTACTATTTTCATATATGCGTCCATTGACATCTTTCAACATTGAATGGAAAGATATTGAGCAGCAAATTAACTTCCATCCTTCGAGCCGGAATTGAACCAGCAACCTAAGGATAACTGGTATCATCGTCCTCTCTACCAACTGAGCTATCGAAGGGTTACGCACAGTAAGAAGGTATGATCAGTGGCAAACCCGACGTCCAAGAGCGTCAGATACCTGAAAAGTGACGTTGAGGCTGTGATGGATAGTGACTGATAATCCTAATCCCCACATCGATTTGGTTTTAACATCTGAGACTGTTTGTCAACCTAAATTAACTGAAACAAGCGTTGGGTTTAGTGCACGTGTGACAGTAAAAAGAAGAAACTGCTCTCCTGGCCCCAAACACATGCTGAGGGCCAACGGCACTGCAGAAGATTAGTGAAGCGACGATGGGGACGGGTCCAGCATGTAGGGGTTCAGGGAAAGGCCGCATCCTTTCTGGTTGTTGGTAACCCACGGCGTTCAGTGTAAGTTGTGGCATGTTGAAATAACAACCCTTTCACTAGAAGATTAGCTCTGTTGTCAGCTCAAGCTTTTTTCAGCTCCGTCTTTAGGCCAAAGTCGAGTCCTTTCTCAGTCGGCAGGATCTCGAGAAGGCAACCCATGCATTCATCAGTTCAAGACTGGACTACTGCAACGCCCTTTACGTTGGCCTCAGTCAGTCGTCAACTTCTCGACTCCAATTTGTGCAGAACGCTGCTGCCCGATTTTTAATAAGCACGTCCAGACGTGAACACATTACCCCGGTGCTGGCGTCACTCCACTGGCTCCCAGTCCGTTTAAGAATTGATTTTAAACTCCTGCTGTTTGTTTTTAACGCCATTCATGGCTTGGCCCCCTCTTACTTGTCTGAGATTGTAACTTTTCGCATTGTGGCAGAGCCTTGCGCTCCTCGGGTCAGCTTCTGTTAGAGGTCCCTGGGTCAAGACTGAAACAGCTTCTGTTAGAGGTCACTAGGTCCAGACTTAAACAGCTTCTGTTAGAGGTCACTAGGTCCAGACTTAAACAGCTTCTGTTAGAGGTCCCTGGGTCAAGACTGAAACAGCTTCTGTTAGAGGTCCCTGGGTCCAGACTTAAACAGCTTCTGTTAGAGGTCCCTGGGTCAAGACTGAAACAGCTTCTGTTAGAGGTCCCTGGGTCAAGACTGAAACAGCTTCTCTGTCAGAGGTCCCTGGGTCCAGACTTAAACAGCTTCTGTTAGAGGTCCCTAGGTCCAGACTTAAACAGCTTCTGTTAGAGGTCTCTGGGTCCAGATCTAAACAGCTTCTGTTAGAGGTCCCTGGGTCCAGACCTAAACAGCTTCTGTTAGAGGTCACTAGGTCAAGACTGAAACAGCTTCTGTTAGAGGTCCGGGGTCAAGACTTAACAGTGGGGCGATCGTTCTTTTGCCATCGCTGCTCCCAGACTTCTTTGGAACACAAACTACCCCCTGACATCCGCACCACTACTGACCTCAGCCTTTTTAAAACGAAGCTTAAGACCCACTTTTTTAAATTAGCATTTAATTCTGACTAGGGCGATACTGTCTCTTAGGTGTCCTCCTTCTGTCTGCTCATTTCTACGCATTTCTGGAAGGCTCTTAATGTCCTGCAGCGCTGCACCCCTACAGCACTTTAAATATATCTGTATGTTTTGTATATGTTATGTATATTTTTATGGCTTTGTTGTAAAGCACTTTGGGTACCTTTCGGCTATTGTAAAGGGCTATACAAATAAACTTGATTGAAACTTGATTGAAATACCTGTGACATGACAGTGGGAATGAAGGCCAAATCTACAACTACATAAGCCCCCAGTAGAAAAAACCTCTCTCCTTAGGCTCCTCCTGGGGCATTTCACACTGTAGTTTGTTTGCTCTAGTCCAAATCAGTTGAGGAGTTTGTCAACCTGAAGCAATGTTCCTGTGGTTTTGTTCCACACATAGAAAAATCCAAGGGAACCAAAAATGCATCATTACAAAACAAGCAAAATGTTCACTTGAGTTTGTTTTGGGAGATCTGTCTGGGGTGGAAGCAAGAAAGTTGATACAGCAACAGGGTCCTATGTTCTGGACCGGTGCATATTTCTTACATCTCCACGTTCAAACCGTCTCATTTCATTTAAATCATTTGTAATACATTGTTGAGCGAGCATTGTTCCCATGCATCTCCTCTCTGCTGGTGTCTGTCTGACTTCACAGCGGCTGGTTTGGTCTCAGAAACGCAACGACAGCGAGCTGGACCCCAGTCTGTTTCTGGGAGGGGAGCTGATTCAGTCTGCATCATGCTGTTCCACATCGCAGACAGCAAAGCACACATGACTACAGGAGCCATTTAGCTCAGACCTGCAGGGTACACACAGCTGATGCAGTTCGAGGTCATCCTGTCTCACTACAGACAAACCACTTCAGAGTGGGTTTGTATTGTTCGGTCCGCGTTTGGTGCACATCCAACTGCGACTGCTGTTTCACAGCGCCCAAACGAGCCGAGCCGAGGGGGAAAACTAACTAATAACGATTCATCCAACTAAACTAGGCAGGTGTGATAGCTGGACTCACACCTGGACACATTCTTGTTCTCTTGTGCAATGCAAACTGACATTCTTAGGAATTTTTTAGTCTTTAAGAGGAAAACATGTCTGTTAATTATGACAATAGCTAGGGATATCCTATAATATTTTCATGGCTAAGTTCCTCATAACTTCTCCAAGTTGAGTATTTGCCTTTGCTTAATGGATGTGATGAAGTAGATCAGGGAATTGAGATGTGGTACAGGAATTACATCACCGGTTTATCATTTGTTACCAGTGTTGACGTGATCTTTTCAACCCGAGTGAGGGAAGAACAGAGCTTATAAACACCATGTGAGGGAAGGTAGACTCTGCAGACCAGCTCTGCTCACCAAGCAAGCCGGGCCTCTACACTGCTGAAAGGATGTGGATGATTTGGGGTTTTGCATGTAAACTCATTCTCTGCTGAACAGATAACATGTGTGCACTGTTTCAGGGTCCATTTACCTTTGATTTTAGGTTTAACATTTTATGTCTCTTCAATGCTTTTTAAAGATGTCAAATGCAAATCTGTCTCAGACCAACATCACTGTTGGACGGGGGTTACTGGAACGAGTGTTATTCTCCACCGTGACCACCGTGCCGTGCTGTGTGTTTCTCTTCATTAACGGGACCATGTTGTTCACCTTGAGGAGTAAAACTGTGTTTTGTGAGACTTCCCGTTACATTCTGCTGTTTAACCTCCTTTTTGCAGACACCGTGCAGCTGGCACTGAGCCAGTTACTGTACATACTGGCTGCTGTCGGACTAAGGCTGATGTATCCTTTATGTGGAGTTCTCACCATGCTGTCTGATCTCACTAATGAGATCTCTCCCCTCACCCTGGTGGTGATGTCTGTGGAGAGATACGTAGCTGTGTGCTACCCACTGAGGCACTCCACCCTCGTCACCATCAGGAACACAGAGTGGGCCATCGTCGGGGTTTGGGTCTTCAGTTCTCTAAAATTCTCACACAGTAATTTTTAATTTAGACTTTCCATTTCAAAACCTGGAGAGCCTGGAGATGAGAGACTTTTTGTGCTAGAGAAAACATGCTGCTGGCCGATATGTCTGATATATGACAAAGCATTCACTATTTTCTGTTTGTGTCAGCGGGGGTGGCGGTGACCTCCTCCTACATCGGTGTGATGATAGCAGCCAGGTCCGCCTCCACGGACAAAGCTTCAGCCCGAAGGGCTCGTAACACCCTGCTGCTGCACCTGGGCCAGCTGGGCCTCAGCCTCTCCTCCTCCATCTACAACCCCTTACTCACAGCTCTGTCAAAGTTGTACAGAGGATAGTGTTGGTGCGCATTCAGATTGTTCTCTATGTGTGTATTGTCATCTTCCCCAGGTGTCTAAGTGCTCTTATCTATGGCATCAGAGACCAGACCATCAGACCCATCCTCATATGTTATCTATGCTGTCGACTGAAACTCAATCCTCTTAGTCAACGCTGAGGTCTCACCCTGGAGGTCTCACCCTGGAGGTCTCACCCTGGAGGTCTCACCCTGGGGGTCCATGAAGTGCACATTGGGTCATGTGTGTCTTAAAAACATGCATGTCCATATTCACATTGAAGCTGTTTTTGGTAAAGGTAGGGTAGTCCAATGTTAGAGATGGACAACAAACTATACAGTTTTTGTCAAACCGGTCACGGCATGGTCAGGTCCCTGCATAGGTGGCCGACGCACGGCAACCACATTTATCAGCACACGCTCTCTGGTATAATATGTTAAATTTATTGACTGTTCCTAGCACCCGTCTGAAGACCCGTAGCCATCAGGTTTGTGAGTATGAGGCCCAAAGCCTGTGGAAGGATCTGCCCCCAACCTCAACGCCCCCGCTGCTTCTCTGGACCCTTTGAAAAATCAATTCAATCCCGACCTTTTTAAACGGCTGTTGGTTCACCTGCCAGCAATTTATTTTTGTGTATTACTTTTACATTGTGTACTGTTTTTGATGTATCATCTTGCATTTTATGTAAAGCACTTTGTGATATTATCTGTGAAAAGCCACAGAGAACCACATATTACTTGCTTACATTTTTTCCTTAAAGCTATGGTGCGTACAGTGTATGAATGTTTGTTATGATGAATGGTTCCTGTATGATGTAAAGCGATTTGAGTAGTTGTTAGACTAGAAAAGCACTTTATAAATACGGTATATTCACATATTGTTTTCTTTTAATTTTGAAAAAGGATTATTTCTTTTTTATTCACCGTATGTAATATAATGTAAAAGTAATACACTTTAAAGACATTAATGTGGTATTTGAAGCACTTCATTTTGAAATTCATGGCCTACTGTGTATACTGTATATTTGTTGTTATGTAGAATAAAACATGTGATTTACTTTGCAATTTGTGCAGTTTTTTAAACAAAAAAGCACACATTTGTTCCCCCCCCAGCTGGTCAGGGTGCAGTTTACATCCATATCTGTCTGAACTCATTTGATATATTTAGAGAAGGCTTGGAAGGAATTTAATAAATGGTTTTATGTGTTTATTGTATGCAATGCAACGGTTCTGAAAAACAATTTCTGCAGGGTCACCGTTTTGTAGATAAAAAATAATTTAATTTTCGATGCTGCCAAACATGTCCGATGGGAAATTAAGCATCATCACTCTCCACAGCGTCTGCCAGCCAAACCTGGTGAACTCCTAGCAGGACTATTTAGATCCCTCAGATTAAATATGTTCACACTGCCATCAAATGCCAGAAAAGTAATAATGAAACAATGAGAACAACAGATTTAAAGATGAGTCCCTTGACATTGGGCAGAAAACAAAAATACATCCGTCGACCCACAGACCTAAAGATACCTGGTATGATCCGCCTTTAGTCCTCGGCTCTACCAACTGAGCTATAGTAGGGTTACCCACAGGGGCGGGGTACGATAAATACCCTAACACCATCACTCTCCATCTCTATAACATTGGGTTTCCATCTCTTTAGCAGCAAAGTCACACATGCACAACCTCATCATAACACACAATCACGTAGCTTATCCAGCAGCTTGAGTCCACACTAAACTTATGTACTATTAGCAGTGTAAAATGTACTAATTTAAACTCTATTTTAAGAAATCCGGTATCGGGTTGCAGGGGCAGCAGCTGCTGGTGTACTATTGAAAGTTTAAATGTACTGTTTTTATATTTTTTGTTGGACCTCTTTCCACTCTGAATGTATAGACATTGGGCAGCAAATAATTTTCCATCCTTCAAGCCGGAATTGAACCAGCGACCTAACGATAACTGGTATCATCAACCTACAGTCCTCCCTCTACCAACTGAGCTATCGAAGGTTTGACTCGGTGCAGCTACAAAAAGAGCCAAACCCGACGTCCAAGAGCGTCATTTGTTTCGTTTTCTTTTTTGTGATGACGGGCCATTAACGCATCATCACTCTATCAAAGGCATACAGACATTAACGGGTATAAAAAGTACCAAACCCAGCGTCTGTATCATTTTGGGTGATTATGGGCCCTTAACGCATCATCACTCTCCATCTCTATAACATTGTGTTTCCATCTCTATAACATTATGTTTCCATCTCTATAACATTATGTTTCCATCTCTATAACATTGTGTTTCCATCTCTATTATCTCTATAACATTATGTTTCCATCTCTATTATCTCTATAACTTATGTTTCCATCTCTATAACATTATGTTTCCATCTCTATAACATTATGTTTCCATCTCTATTATCTCTATAACATTATGTTTCCATCTCTATAACATTATGTTTCCATCTCTATAACATTGTTTCCATCTCTCTAACATTATGTTTCCATCTCTATTATCTCTATAACATTATGTTTCCATCTCTATAACATTATGTTCCCATCTCTATAACATTATGTTTCCATCTCTATAACATTGTGTTTCCATCTCTATAACATTATGTTTCCATCTCTATAACATTGTGTTTCCATCTCTATTATCTCTATAACATTATGTTTCCATCTCTATTATCTCTATAACATGTGTTTCCATCTCTATAACATTATGTTTCCATCTCTATAACATTATGTTTCCATCTCTATAACATATGTTTCCATCTCTATAACATTGTGTTTCCATCTCTATTATCTCTATAACGTTATGTTTCCATCTTTATTATCTCTATAAAATTATGTTTCCATCTCTATAACATTATGTTTCCATCTCTATTATCTCTATAACATTATGTTTCCATCTCTATAACATATGTTTCCATCTCTATTATCTCTATATCATTGTGTTCCATCTCTATTATCTCTATAACATTATGTTTCCATCTCTATAACATTATGTTTCCATCTCTATTATCTCTATATCATTGTGTTTCCATCTCTATTATCTCTATAACATTATGTTTCCATCTTTATAACATATGTTTCCATCTCTATAACATTGTGTTTCCATCTCTATAGCAGCCAGGTCACGCATGTGCAGCCTACACACACCACACACAATCTGGAGCTGAATCTACACACAGTGGTGCACTCTTGAAAGTGTGAATGTACTATTTTATATAGGCGTCCATTGAGCTCTTTCCACTTTGAATGTATAGACATTGGGCAGCAACTAAATATCCATCCTTCAAGCCGGAATTGAACCAGCGACCTAAGGATAACTGGTATCATCAACCTACAGTCCTCCGCTCTACTGTTAAGGAACAAAGCTTATCCAGCAGCTTAAGTCCACACAAAATGTGTGTAATCTTAGCAGTGTAAAGTGTACTATTTTAAAATCTATTTTCAAAAGAGGGATAGACCCAGTCACAGGATTCAAAAAGTGTGAAATCAAGCTACAGGATAAACGTGCTTCCCTAACAAATACCCATATTACAAAACTGCACTAAACTAAGCATTTTCTAAGCAGAATCGCTTCTTTTTCACATTCCAGCTGTGAAACAAGCGGTTGTAAACAATGTAATCATTGTTTTGCTTGATTTACTCAATTCTATGATGGCTAAGGAATTTTTTTGCTGAGTTTTGTTGAGTTATGTCGCCCGAAATGTGACAAAAGGTGACAAAAAGCAACAAAATGTTGCAGAGACCAACATCCCTGGCTACAGGACCGGGCAGACCTGTGATTGGCTCGCTTCCTGCTCCGGTTAGTTTCTTGATGTGTTTCTCTTCATTATCAGGATCAATGTTCTTTACCTTGAAAAGTAAAACATGTTTCATGAGACCCCCGTTATATTCTTCCGTTTAATGGTCAGAATTATTCAGCAACTGCGTTCGTTCATTTCTACGTTTAAGCCAAAAAAAAGACATTAGGTCATAATGCAAAATATACAAGGCACCAAAAGATGAAGTTTTTTTTTTTCTTTTATTAGTAAGTATTTAAAGAAACTCATTCAAACCGCATAAAGCCAGGGAAGGGTGCGTTCTTCTTACTTGTCATTGATGCACCACCTAACAAATTATTTGTGCAATGGTATCTAGTTAACTCGCTACCTTTCCCTGTAATGAGATGTGTTAGTACATTCCCAACAGTGATGCTGACCTCAACAATAAAGCTAATAACAAAAGGTGTACTCTGCATGTCAACAAATGCCAGTAACAGCAATCTATGAGGTAAATGTAGTTCGACTAACATCTGGTGACAGCAGCATGTGAAATGTTGATTACTCTCTGCATTTGGAATCTAACTAGCTGTTGTGTTGTGATGAACTATAACTTAAAGCTGCTACACAGAATACCAACACTGGACTCATGGAAGAAAGTAGTTTTATCAACTTACCCGTGACCGGCTTGGGAAACACTGAACATAAAAAGGGGTTAAATGCAGGAACTAGTCAGTGCTGGGAACCACTGGTTGCTCTCAGCATGTGTTGCTTCCACCGTTTCCCAATAAAACAGAAGTCTATGAAAGTGTTGCACGTCTCTTTCAACGGGTCTGGGTATCACAATTAGATATATTTAGTATGTACTATATATATGTACACGTCATTGCTTTTCCCTCCTATTTTCCTATTTCACTTTTACCAACCTCTGGTTTCCAGAGCCAATCAATGTGAGTTTCCATGTGTGCCTATGAGCATCGTTCAGAAAATGGCGGGGTCAGGGTTGAAACATGATCACCTGCCAGGAAACATTCAAATACAGACGCAAATAAATGTTGCTAACCTTAACAATAAAGCTAATAACCGAAGGTATACTCTGATTAGCAAGCAAAGTGTTCCTTACTTCAGTTACATTTAGAATCTAACTAGCTGTTATGTTTTGATGAACAATAACTTAAAGCAGCTACACAGAATATCAATACTAACCAGGTTCATTAAAAGGTCAGATAATGCGTAAAATGTCAAAAATGCAGTCATTCTATCAACTTACCCGTGACCAGGCTTGGGAAACACTGAAAATAAAAGGGGTTCAATGCAGGAACTAGTCAGTGCTGGGAACTACTGGTTGCCCCCCACACATGCGGACAATAAAGCTAATAACCAAGACACACGCTGTAGGTCAACAAACGCCAACAACCGTAAGAACTTTGGGGTAATCTGGTAGTGGTAACAAGCAAAGTGTTGCTAACCTTAGCAGCTGCATTAAGAAGCTAACTAGCTATGTTTATAGCCATATATGTTCATATGTTTTTTGCTTATGTTTCGATGAACAGTAACTACAGCTGCTACACAGAGTACCGATACTGACTAGAGTCATTAAAAGGTCGGGTAATGTGTAAAAATGCCAAAGAAATGCAGTAATCTTATGAACTTACCTGTGAGCATGCTATGGAAACACAAACATGAAATGCTGAAAACTGTTGGTTGCATGCGTAGCTTCCTCCTTATCCAATCAGAAGTCTTTGGCTGCGTTTTGATTATCTTAAGTTTTAATATGTCCCTGTTCTTTTTATACAATTGTTTTTAATGTGTTTCTATATTTCCAGTGTTATTTTTATATGTGTGAATACGTTAGGCCGGCATCATCTCGGGGGAAGGTCTCATCACCAAGTCTTTCTGGGGGA
>NW_022605313.1:0-12500 GCF_008692095.1 Etheostoma spectabile | reverse complement strand
TATATATAGTTAGTGTATACCACTATATATATATGTAGTATGCCCTATATATAGTTAGTGTATACCACTATAGTATGTAGTATGCCCTATATATAGTTAGTGTACACACTATAGTATGTAGTATGCCCTATATATAGTTAGTGTATACACACTATAGTATGTAGTATGCCCTATATATAGTTAGTGTAAACACACTATGTATAGTATGTAGTATGCCCTATACATAGTTATTCCTTCATTTGAAAGAATTGGGCCCTTCTGGGTTAAAGGATTGTGGAATGACTGTAGCCAATGAAGTAAATTATGAATGAAAGTAATATTATGAATGAAAGTAACATTAGAATGAAGTATACTAGGAATGAAAGTAATATTATGAATGAAAGTAATACTTTGAATGAAAGTAATACTAGAATGAAAGTATATTATGAATGAAAGTAATACTATGAGTGAAAGTAATACTATGAATGAAAGTAATACTATGAATGAAAGTAATACTATGAATGAAAGTAATACTATGAATGAAAGTAATACTATGAATGAAGTGATACTATGAATGAAAGTAATACTATGAATGAAAGTAATACTATGAATGAAAGTGATACTATGAATGAAAGTAATACTATGAATGAAAGTAATACTATGAATAAAGTGATACTATGAATGAAAGTGATACTATGAATGAAAGTGATACAAAATGAAAGTAATACTATGATACTATGATGAAAGTGATACTATGAATGAAAGTGATACTATGAATGAAAGTAATACTATGATACTATGAATGAAAGTGATACTATGAATGAAAGTGATACTATGATGAAAGTGATACTATGAATGAAAGTAATACTATGATACTATGAATGAAAGTGATACTATGAATGAAAGTAATACTATGAATGACGTAACATTCCGTGCATGACTATCATCTGCGTGCTCCCATGGTCCTCCAGCAGGGGCGCCGAGGGCCCTGCCGCCGGCTTCGGGACGGAGTCGGCCAGCGGCCGGGCGTGGCGGGAGCTCGCCGGCTCCCTGTGCGCCGTGGCCAGCGTGAGTCCCGTGAGAGCAGCCGCCACCGGGCAACCACCAGCAGCATCACCACGACTACCAGAGCAGCGGGGACGAGGCCAACGAGGACGGCGAGGAGGACTACATCGCCGCGGCGGAGGCGGCCATCGCGGCGCTCGGCAGCCGGGTCGACTCCCGGTGTCGCAGCTTCAGGGACTGCAAGCCGCGCTCATCCACAACTCATCTGGGACGGCGGCCAGGGAGTTCCGCAGGGCACCTGTCCAGGTACCCCTGCGTTTCTTATGTCGACAATTCACAGCTCTGTGTGTGTGAGAATACTCTGATTACCTCACACATTACAATAATAATAATAATAATAATAATATAATAATAATAATAATAATAATAATAATAATGTATACTTTATTAATTAATCCCACAAAGGGGAAATTACACACATTACACACAGGCCTGGACTACACACACACATGCTCAGGTCCTATACATGCTACTGGAGAGATGTCAGAGTGTGGGGGGGGGGGGGGGGGGGGGTCTGCCCATGGAAGGCCCCCCCTAGAGCAGTTGGGGGGGTTCGGTGCCTTGCTCCAGAGCACCTTGGCAGCACCCAGGAGTCTGAATTGGCACCTCTCCAGCTACCAGTCCAGTCCACCACCATACTTTTGGTCCGAATGGGGACTTGAACCATTCGGACCCTCCCCCCCACAGACTGAGCTACTGCCCCCCCCCCCCCCCCCCCCCCCTAATATCCAGGATCCAATATCCAGTCCCTCCAGGATTTCAACCTTTTTTTGAGATTGTCGTGGCCCAAAATACCTGATGTTGCGGGAGCTTTTGTAAAAAATTGCGATTTTGTACATTTGTTGCGATAGTTGTGTGAGATTAGCAAAAAAAAAAAAATTGCGATTTCTTTTTCTTTCTTTTTTTTGTATAGTTCTTTAAAAATAAAGAGGAAACCTGTTTTGGGGGGGAATAAAACTACTCCGGGCTGAGTGTTACTATAGTAACCAAAAAGGCTCAGGATGCTGCAAATGTTGGTATAATATAAAAATGGCCGATGGATTTAATTTACAGAATAATAATTTATTGAATGAATCCAATCTGAACTGGTCTCTCCATTGTTAGTTAGAGTCCTATCCTGGACAGTCTTGAACCTGCGACCCTCCGGTTCCAACCCAACCCTACAGACTGAGCTACTGCCCCCCCCCCCCCTTAGCTGTAGCTGCACAGATTAAGAGTTGGAGATGATTTCTCATCAGCGTGTCTCTGTCCCATGTCAGTCTCCTCTGGACGAGCCGGTGGTTTTGGACGGATGAGGTCATCTTCCCCCTCACGGTGTCTCTGGACAAACTCCCCGTCAGCACCCTGAAGGTCAAGGTGAGGACAACAGTGTTCTGACGATGCTGTCTTCTATAGGCTGTCTTTCTATAGACTGTCTTTCTATATGCTGTCTTTCTATAAGCTGTCTTTCTTTCTATAGGCTGTCTTTCTAATGCTGTCTTTCTAAATGCTGTCTTTCTATATGCTGTCTTTCTATATGCTGTCTTTCTATATGCTGTATTTCTATATGCTGTATTTCTATAGGCTGTATTTCTATAGGCTGTCTTTCTATATGCTGTCTGCCTATATGCTGTATTTCTATATGCTGTATTTCTATAGGCTGTATTTCTATATGCTGTATTTCTATATGCTGTATTTCTATATGCTGTATTTCTATATGCTGTATTTCTATATGCTGTATTTCTATATGCTGTATTTCTATATGCTGTATTTCTATATGCTGTATTTCTATATGCTGTATTTCTATATGCTGTATTTCTATATGCTGTATTTCTATATGCTGTATTTCTATATGCTGTATTTCTATATGCTGTATTTCTATATGCTGTATTTCTATATGCTGTATTTCTATATGCTGTATTTCTATATGCTGTATTTCTATATGCTGTATTTCTATATGCTGTATTTCTATATGCTGTATTTCTATATGCTGTATTTCTATAGGCTGTCTTTCTATATGCTGTCTTTCTATAGGCTGTCTTTCTATAGGCTGTCTTTCTACATGCTGTATTTCTATAGGCTGTCTTTCTATATGCTGTCTGCCTATATGCTGTCTTTCTATAAGCTGTCTTTCTATATGCTGTATTTCTATATGCTGTATTTCTATAAGCTGTATTTCTATATGCTGTATTTCTATATGCTGTATTTCTATAGGCTGTCTTTCTATAGGCTGTATTTCTATATGCTGTCTTCTATATGCTGTCTTTCTATATGCTGTCTTTCTATAGGCTGTTTCTATATGCTGTCTTTCTATAGGCTGTCTTTCTATATGCTCTTTCTATAGGCTGTCTTTCTATAGGCTGTATTTCTATATGCTGTCTTTCTATAGGCTGTCTTTCTATATGCTGTCTTCCTACCTGCTGTCTTCCTACCTGCTGTCTTTCTATAGGCTGTCTTCCTACCTGCTGTCTTTCTATAGGCTGTCTTCCTACCTGCTGTCTTTCTATAGGCTGTCTTCCTACCTGCTGTCTTCCTACCTGCTGTCTTCCTACCTGCTGTCTTTCTATAGGCTGTCTTCCTACCTGCTGTCTTCCTACCTGCTGTCTTTCTACCTGCTGTCTTTCTATAGGCTGTCTTCCTACCTGCTGTCTTCCTACCTGCTGTCTTTCTATAGGCTGTCTTCCTACCTGCTGTCTTCCTACCTGCTGTCTTTCTATAGGCTGTCTTCCTACCTGCTGTCTTTCTATATGCTGTCTTTCTATATGCTGTCTTTCTATATGCTGTCTTCCTACCTGCTGTCTTCCTACCTGCTGTCTTTCTATATGCTGTCTTTCTATATGCTGTCTTTCTATAGGCTGTCTTCCTACCTGCTGTCTTCCTACCTGCTGTCTTTCTATATGCTGTCTTTCTATATGCTGTCTTTCTATATGCTGTCTTTCTATATGCTGTCTTCCTACCTGCTGTCTTCCTACCTGCTGTCTTTCTATATGCTGTCTTTCTATAGGCTGTCTTCCTACCTGCTGTCTTCCTACCTGCTGTCTTTCTATATGCTGTCTTTCTATAGGCTGTCTTCCTACCTGCTGTCTTTCTATATGCTGTCTTTCTATATGCTGTATTTCTGTTTAAATTGTAACTGGTGTGCCAGCTTGGCCAGGTCTCACTCGGAAAAGAGACTTCAATCTCGAGGGACTTCCTGGTTAAATAAAAAAACTAACCAATCAGGTCTGTCAGTAGAGAGAAACTAACCAATCGGTGCTGCTGACACCGAGTTATCCTCCTGCTAACGTTAGCACCCAACAGGCTTCAACAGTTATAAATGTGTTTTTAGCCTCGTCACATGTAAAAAAAAAGTAATTAGCTAATGCTAATGCTAATGGAGCTGTTAGAGAACAACTCAGACCAGAAACACACCTCCAGCTCTCAGATTTACTTTCATACTTTTCCAGTTTTTTCTCATTCAGAACAGGAGACAAAATGTAATGTTCTGACCTCGCTGCAGTAAATTAAGCTTTGAATGGTATTTGGGTCGAATCGACTCGTTTCTAATTGACTTGTTTAAAATTTTGATGTGTGTGTGTGTGTGTGTGTGTGTGTGTGTGTGTGTGTGTGTGTGTGTGTGTGTGTGTGTGTGTGTCGGTGATGGTCACGGTGTGGAAGAAGGAGGCGGAGAAAGCCGAGGTGCAGGAACTCGGATACCTGAGCGTCCTGCAGCAACGAGAGCCGACACACACCTTCAGACACGACCTGAACACCTTCAAGGCTCAGGGTACACACACACACACACACACACACACACACACCACACACACACCACACCCCCCACAACCCACACCCCATAGACACACACACACATAGACAAACACACACACACACCACCCACACACACAACACACACACAAGGAAAAACACACACACACAAACACACACACACACACACAGAAACACACACACAAGGAGAAACACACACACACACACGTTTGTACTATTATACTTGTGATAGTCTTAAATCAAATTTCTGACTTTTTCTTTTCTTTTTTTTAAATTTATGTCACTTTTTCACATTTTAGTCACTTTTTAGACATCGGGACGTCACACAAACCAGTTTTTAATGTCTTTAACACTGTATCATTCAACTCGAATAAAGTCATATAACCATTCCAATGACTCTGAAGCTGTTCAGTTAAGGTTAATTAAGCTTAAAAACCTGCGTAGTTCCCCTTTAACAATCAAACCTTGGTTTGCTCCGTCCACAGTGAGCACTACTCTGACCGTCCTGCCGCCTCCCACCGTCCGCTGTAAGCAGATGACCGTCTCAGGGAAGCACCTCGCCGTCCTCAAAGGTCAGAGATCAATCTTCATGGTGTAATGGATAGAGGGGAAAAGGAAATATGGTTAAGACATGACATTACACACAAGTACCTTTAGCGTATTTATCATTTAAATGGGTGAATTAAGGGTTTATTTGATGATAAAAGTAGTGATTATTTACATGGAGTCTGGTGGAGATATGCTGCTCTATACATGCTAAAAGTAGTGATATTTACATGGAGTCTGGTGGAGATATGCTGCTCTATACATGCTAAAAGTAGTGATTATTTACATGGAGTCTGGTGGAGATATGCTGCTCTATACATGCTAAAAGTAGTGATTATTTACATGGAGTCTGGTGGAGATATGCTGCTCTATATATGCTAAAAGTATTGATTATTTACATGGAGTCTGGTGGAGATATGCTGCTCTATACATGCTAAAAGTAGTGATTATTTACATGGAGTCTGGTGGAGATATGCTGCTCTATACACGCTAAAAGTAGTGATTATTTACATGGAGTCTGGTGGAGATATACTGCTCTATACATGCTAAAAGTAGTGATTATTTACATGGAGTCTGGTGGAGATATGCTGCTCTATACACGCTAAAAGTAGTGATTATTTACATGGAGTCTGGTGGAGATATGCTGCTCTATACACGCTAAAAGTAGTGATTATTTACATGGAGTCTGGTGGAGATATTTAAACAGTTTGGTCCACAAACAACATACAAATTCTTCTTTCTCCTCCTCTCAGTGTTGAACGAGTCTTCTCAGGAGGAGCTGAGTGTTCGTGATGTTCGTATTTTGCCAAATCTCAACGCCTCCTACCTTCCCATGATGCCCGACGGCTCCGTGCTGCTGGTGGACAACGTCTGGTACGTACAGACACCATGTACACCATGTTGTGTTGTCAGTCTTTAACAGTAGAACTGCCATGAGCGGCCATTTTGACGTTCTTTATTCTGCAACACCACCAATGTGTGTGTGTGTGTGTGTGTGTGTGTGTGTGGGTGTTCCTGTGACACCACAAGAGACGCCACCATGTTTTGTTTTCATGTTGTGACCATAGACAGTGAAAGAAATGGACCAACAGACATAGACAGTGAAAGGAATGGACCAACAGACATAGACAGTGAAAGGAATGGACCAACAGACATAGACAGGCATGACCAACAGACACAGTGAAAGAAATGGCCAACAGACATAGGACCAACGACATAGACAGTGAAGGAATGGCCAGACATAGAGGAATGGACCAACAGACATGAAAGGACAGTGTGAAAGAATGACCAACAACATAGACAGTGACAGGAATGGACCAAGACCTAGCAGTGAAAGGATGACGGACATAGACAGTGAAAGGAATGGACCAACAGACATAGACAGTGAAAGGAATGGACCAACAGACATAGACAGTGAAAGGAATGGACCAACAGACATAGACAGTGAAAGGAATGGACCAACAGACATAGACAGTGAAAGGAATGGACCAACAGACATAGACAGTGAAAGGAATGGACCAACAGACAGACAGTTAAAGAAGTTAAGTCTTAAAGGTCCCATGGCATGAAAATGTCCCTTTTTGAGGTTTTTTAACAATAATATAAGTCCCCCCCAGCCTGCCCATGGCCCCCCCAGTGGCTATAAATGGTGATAGGTGTAAACCGAGCCCTGGGTATCCTGCTCTGCCTTTAAGAAAATGAAAGCTCAGATGGGCCGATCTTGAATCTGCCCCTTATGAGGTCATAAGGAGCAAGATTATCTTCCTTTTCTCTGCTTTTCCCGACCAGAAAATCCCCCCCCCCCCCCCCCCCTTCAGAGACATCATGGCTTTCAATCAATTAGATCCTTTGGTGTAGATGGTATAAACCTTATGATGGGGGGGGGGGGGGGGGTTTGGACCCTGACTGAAACCGCTTCCTCTCCCGCTCTGCAGCCACCAGTCAGGGGAGGTCGGCATGGCGTCTTTCTGCAGGGTGGAAAGCCTGGCCTGCCGCCTTCCCAGCATGCTCAGCGCTTTGGAGGAGCACGACTTCCTGTTCCAGATGCACCTCAACGACATGCCGCCGGACGACTCCAACGAGGTTTGGACTTGTTTGTGATCTTTTATATTTCTTTCATCATTGATATTTTTTAACTATTTTACGGTTTATTTATACAGTATATGTGTGTGTGTGTGTGTGCTGCTTAATGTGTTAAACTCTCAAACGAGAGAGAAACAGTAAACTTTATATATTTATTGATTGTGTTTTATGACTCGTCTTCAGCGCTTCTGGACATCCTTTCACCAATTGAACTTTCCTTCATTTCATCAGTTTGTCAGTTGTTTCAGTTGTAGTTATATTTTCAGGGTCTCGAGGTTCCCCTGGTCGCTGTGCTGCAGTGGTCAACTCCCAAGATGCCTTTCACCAACTGCATCTACACCCACTACAGGTGAGGACCAACCTGTCCTTCAAACTATACGACTATATCTGTCCTTTGTTCCTCCCCTCTAATACAACCTACACCTCCTCGTATCTAAACCAGAGAAGGTAAGCTTGATTAATGGTTCTGTGTTAAATCTATTGAGTCTGGTGGAGATATGCTGCTCTATACACACTAAAAGTAGTGATTATTTACATGGAGTCTGGTGGAGATGTGCTGCTCTATACACACTAAAAGTAGTGATTATTTACATGGAGTCTGGTGGAGATATGCTGCTCTATACACACTAAAAGTAGTGATTATTTACATGGAGTCTTGTGGAGATATGCTGCTCTACACACACTAAAAGTAGTGATTATTTACATGGAGTCTGGTGGAGATATGCTGCTCTATACACACTAAAAGTAGTGATTATTTACATGGAGTCTGGTGGAGATATGCTGCTCTATACATGCTAAAAGTAGTGATTATTTACATGGAGTCTGGTGGAGATATGCTGCTCTATACATGCTAAAAGTAGTGATTATTTACATGGGGTCAGTGAGATATGCTGCTCTATACATGCTAAATTAGTGATTATTTACATGGAGTCTGGTGGAGATATGCTGCTCTATACATGCTAAAAGTAGTGATTATTTCATGGAGTCTGGTGGAGATATGCTGCTCTATACATGCTAAAAGTAGTGATTATTTACATGGAGTCTGGTGGAGATATGCTGCTCTATACATGCTAAAAGTAGTGATTATTTACATGGGGTCTGGTGGAGATATGCTGCTCTATACACGCTAAAAGTAGTGATTATTTACATGGAGTCTGGTGGAGATATGCTGCTCTATACATGCTAAAAGTAGTGATTATTTACATGGAGTCTGGTGGAGATATGCTGCTCTATACACGCTAAAAGTAGTGATTATTTACATGGAGTCTGGTGGGTTTCTGCCTCTCTCTTTCTCTTTCTGTCTCCCTCTCTCTCCCTCTCTTCCCCCCCCCCCCAGGTTACCCAGCATCCGTCTGGACCAGCCTCGGTTCGTGATGACGGCCAGCTGTCCGAGCATCGTCCGAGTGAAGGAAGACTTTAAGGTTAAATATGTTCTGCTCAACAACCTGCAGGACTTCCTGGCGGTCCGGCTCGTCTGGACGCCAGACGGTCAGTTTCAACATTTAATAATAATAATACATTTATTAATTATAATACATTTATTAATAATAATACATTTATTTAAAGGGCGCTTCCAATCAAAGTGCTTTACAAAAACAATGCAATTAAAATAATATTAAAAATTAAAGTTTTACACCGTTGCGGTCTCAACTTCTTCAAAAGGACTCAGTTGTGTATTTAGATAAAGTGTTGTGTAGTTTGAGACCCTGTTGTGTGTTTTGAGACCCTGTTGTGTGTGTTTTGAGACCCTGTTGTGTGTTTTTAGACCCTGTTGTGTATTATAAGACCCTGTTGTGTATAATGAGACCCTGTTGTGCATTTTTAGACCCTGTTGTGTATTATAAGACCCTGTTGTGTATAATGAGACCCTGTTGTGTATTATGAGACCCTGTTGTGTGTTCTGAGACCCTGTTGTGTGTTTTGAGACCCTGTTGTGTGTTATGAGACCTTGTTGTGCATTTTTAGACCCTGTTGTGTATTATAAGACCCTGTTGTGTATTATGAGATCCTGTTGTGTGTTTTGAGACCCTGTTGTGTGTTTTGAGACCCTGTTGTGTATTATGAGACCCTGTTGCGTGTTTTGAGACCCTGTTGTGTATTATGAGACCCTGTTGTGTGTTTTGAGACCCTGTTGTGCATTATAAGACCCTGTTGTGTATTATGAGACCCTGTTGCGTGTTTTGAGACCCTGTTGTGTGTTTTGAGACCCTGTTGTGTATTATGAGACCCTGTTGCGTGTTTTGAGACCCTGTTGTGTGTTTTGAGACCCTGTTGTGCATTTTTAGACCCTGTTGTGGATTTTAAGACCCTGTTGTGTATTATAAGACCCTGCTGTGTTTTATGAGACCCTGTTGCGTTTTTTGAGACCCTGTTGTGTATTATAAGACCCTGTTGTGTATTATGAGACCTTGTTGTGTGTTCTGAGACCCTGTTGTGTGTTGTGAGACCCTGTTGTGTGTTTTGAGACCCTGTTGTGTGTTATAAGACCCTGTTGTGTATTATGAGACCCTGTTGCGTGTTTTGAGACCCTGTTGTGTGTTTTGAGACCCTGCTGGACTCTGTGTGCAGGTCGGGGTCCGGTGGACGACTCCCCCCTGGCGGCGGTGGTCTGCCACAGTCCGCTCAGTAACCTGGGTCACTGTCGGAAAGGGAGCACGCTGTCCTTCAGCGTGGCCTTCCAGATCCTCAGACCAGGACTCTACGAGGTACCCCCCCACCCCCCCCCCCCCACACACACACACACACACACACACACAAGCTGGTTTAAGCTTTTTAAATTACTTGTTGGTTTTCTGCAACTTTTTTGTAGCTTCTTCTGATATTTGTCACTTTCTTTTGACATTTTGAGGATTTTTTACGTATTTTCTTTACTTTTTTTCTAGCTTCTTTTGTAGTTTTTATTTTTTAACTACTTTCTTTACTCAATTATTAATTATTTTTTCAAGGTTTTTTCTTTTTCAAGTTTTTGTTGCTTTTGCAGCCTTTTTCAAAGGTTTCTTCAGAGGGTTTTTTAAATTATATTATTTGTTTTTTGTAGCTTCTTCCAATATTTTTGAGGATTTTTAACACATTTTTAAAAACTTTCTTTCTCGCTTTTTTGTAACGTTTTTACAATTGTCTGCGTTTTTTAAAACAGTTTTCAACAATTACTAACTTTTCTTTCTCATTTGGACCCCCCCCCCCCCCACACACACACACACACATCGTCCATATTAATGTATGAACTAATAAGAGATTACTGACCCCCCGTTGTCTCGTGTCTCCTCTGATCAGCTGAGTCAACACATGAAGCTGAAGCTGCAGTTCACGGCCTCGGTGTCGAACCCGCCGCCCGACGCTCGCCCGCTCTCACGTACGCAAAACTCAACGCCTCAGTTTCTGTTTTAAATCTGAAGGATCGGAGTAACTTTATTTACAAAGGCACAGTGTACAACTTAACATTAACATTTTATAACAGGGATTGTTTGGGAAATGAACCGCCAGAGCAGGAGGAATGAGAGGGGGGAAACACCAGAGTAGGGGGAATGAGAGGGGAACACCAGAGCAGGGGGAATGAGAGGGGGTAACGTCAAAACAGGGAATGAGAGGGGGACACGCCAGAGCAGGGGGAATGAGAGGGGAAACAACAGAGCAGGGGGAATGAGAGGGGGTAATGTCAAAACAGGGAATGAGAGGGGAAACACCAGAGTAGGGGGATGAGAGGGGAAACACCAGAGTAGGGGGAATGAGAGGGGAAACACCAGAGCAGGGGGAATGGGAGGGGGGAAACACCAGAGTAGGGGAAACAACAGAGCAGGGGGAATGAGAGGGGGTAACGTCAAAACAGTGAATGAGAGGGGAAACACCAGAGTAGGGGGAATGAGAGGGGAAACACCAGAGTAGGGGAATGAGAGGGGAAACCACCAGCAGGGGGAATGAGAGGGGGGAAACACCAGAGTAGGGGAATGAGAGGGGGAAACACACAGAGTAGGGGGAAACAACAGAGCAGGGGGAATGAGAGGGGGTAACGTCAAAACAGGGAATGAGAGGGGGACACGCCAGAGCAGGGGGAATGAGAGGGGGACACGCCAGAGCAGGGGGAATGAGAGGGGGGAAACAACAGCGCAGGGGGAATGAGAGGGGAGAAAACAACAGGGGTGTATCAGCGGTACAGCGGGCGCACATGTAACAGACGATTTCCTGCATGCCCCCCCCCCCTTCAAAAATTAAAGGTATAAAAGCCCAAAAAGACCCTCTAAAAACAGTTGCTGTGTTTGTCCACCCAGGTAAAAACAGCCCGTCCAGCCCGGCGTTCCGAGACCTGCTGGACCGGCACCAGGCCAGTCTGGGTCGGTCCCAGTCCTTCTCCCACCAGCAGCCGTCTCGATCCCACATCATGAGGTAGACCGTCACATCAAACACACACTCGCTGTTTCATCTGTGTCTAATCGTTACATTGCTACATTTCAAATGGCTTTGATGAGTAGGAGCGTCACGGTGGAAAGGAGCGTTTGATTTCCACAGAATTTAAAAGCAGGTGGTGCGATTCCCCCAGGACCTTCCTCTCTCTCTGCCCCCCCCCCCCCCCCCCACCTGCAAACGCCCACAGACACAGCGTAGCTTAGCTTACGTAGCATGCAGCTAAAGACACGGAGGAGCCCTGAAAAATCATCTTTAACCCTCTTGTTGGAAGTCAAATTTTACCCGTTTTACAAAAACTTTCTACATCAGAAATATGACGAAAGAACGTTGGAAAAAAGTGACAAATGTTAAACTACAAAAAACATCGGAAAAAACAACAAAAACTGTTATTAAAAAAAATTACAAAAAATGATTAAAGAACATCTACAAATCTGAATGTTGAAATGCAGAAAAACACAAAGCTGCAGGTCGACAGGAAGACAACCCGTGGGTTAAAGACACAGCGTAGCGTTAGCTTAGCGGAAGCTTACAGCTGACTGTTTCCAGACTTCATGCCCTGCTGTAACCGTGGCAACAGTTTACCTTCCCTGTGAGTGAATTAAGGAAACAAACGGGACTCTGTGGTGCGTTCAGGTGCATCTTGTTGTGCATTCAGTTGAAGCCCAAACACTCTGAGAAAC
>NW_022605312.1:0-10926 GCF_008692095.1 Etheostoma spectabile | reverse complement strand
GAGAGAGAGAGAGAGAGAGGAGACTAACGTGCTAGTGCAAGCGTAGGGTTTGGTGGAAAAGATTTCAAAGGTTCCCCAGCCCCCAAAAAAGCAAAATAATAGAATCCTGGATTCGGTGCATCCCTAATTTCAAACCCGCTATTATACATTATATATAATAATTATAGTTAAATCAATCATGGTCACAATCCTTCAGTTACACAAGCTCGTCAATCTCTCCATTCTGAATAAAGACCGGTGGCAGTACAATGTGTGTCCCAGGGAAGAAAATTATACTCCAGTTCTGTAGTAGCTCCAAGAGCTTCGGGTGGCTGTGTGTTGTGAAACCGAGAGATCCTCAACTCCAGATATTCTCAAATGTCTGCACCATTATGATGAAAAACGATTGCATGTTGCGTACAAATAATGACAGTAAAATAGGCCTTTATCATAATATGTGCATCAGGGCGGTCTTACCAATGAAAGCACTCTCTGAGTCCAGCAGAGAACCTCTTGCAGACCCCAACACACTCCTCTGTAACATAAACAACTATTTTCACAATTCCACTCCAACAGTTACTAGCTGTTGCTATAGTAATATAAAACCAGATGGAATCAGGTACACGTCTTTGTATCTAAAGCAGTATTTATATTAAACTCAACACATAATCGTTTTGCTGCAATGGGGACAGGTCAAAATAATCTGACCACACAAGAACAAATATATACTGTATATATTATTATGTTTTTTTGTTGTTTTTGTTTTTTACTACCCACAGAAAATAGCCTAGAAATCTAGACCCACCCTAGCGGCAACAATGTAATTTGCAATCAACTCTGTTGGCTTGTAAGGTGGAAAAAACGAATTCTGGTCAGGCCAGTCACATCGTGTACAGTCGGTGGGCGGGCTTAACGTAAGTGAGGACAGAGTTGCAACAGGTCTGCATGAATTCCCTGCTACTTGAAAACAAAGAAGATGGCTGCTGCAGCTGCTAGTGAACAGCTGTCTTTCGAATCGGCTTTGGCCGCGACTCTGGAAGACTTGGAGTTAAGCTGTTTTGAGAAAAAGAACAAAAGAGCGGTACTGAGATATTCTTAAAAAGGAGGATGTGTTTGGAGTTAAAAAAGTTAAATTTATCAACTATCGTTGCGCTGGTTGTTTGTAGCGCTATCCTTTTGCATGCAGAGGGAATTGATACAACAGTTTATCCCACCCCTCGGATTGAGCCCTGCCAATGGGGAGTTCACAGACCCAACATCTTGATGTAGCTCCTGTAGGTCTGGCTTGTCAGGCTAACAGAAATATTCTCGCTTTGCCAGACCTTCTCCCACAGCGCCGTGGAGGATGGTCTGGCTAGTCCACACAGCATTCCGGGACAGGAAAAAACATGCTTTGGTTTATTGGCATTTCTTTAAACCAATCACAATTGTCTTGGGCAGCGCTAAGCTCTGCACGAAGCGGCAGAAAAATAGCCTCAGGGAGGAACTTGTTTTGCGAGAGAAAACTCAGATTGGACAGATAGTCTAGCTAGCTGTCTGGATTTACCCTGCAGAGATCTGAGGCACAGTTAACCATAGTCCTCAGAAATTTTAAACCAGAGTTTAAAATGCAAAAAAACACAAAGAAAGCAGAAGGAAACAGACATTGGCAAAAGGACATGCATCTGGTGGAATTTCCAGTGGCACCGGAGCTATCCTTGAAGTGGAATGTCGTGGATGTAGACTATCAACAAAGGGTTTAAAAGAACACTAAATTGCCATTCCTTGAGCCTTTTTTCTCTAACCAAGATCCCCCATTTAGTCGGGTCAACAAATACCAGGGTAAATACAAAATGGATGTGGATTAGATTTATCATCCAGATTCACATCACATGTCAGTATCAGTTGGAAAGGGGCCATATAGAGGACACATTCATCTTCAATATCCACATTAAGAGATACAGTACTAATTAATTGAATATAATTGAACGGAAATAAGTTGTTCTATCCCAGATACATCTCTAAAACTACTGCAAAGGGCGCCTGGATAGCTCATTTGGTAGAGCGGGCGCACATATATAGAGGTTTCTCCTTGACGCAGCAGGCGCAGGTGTGACTCTGACCTGCGGCCCTTTGCTGCATGTCATTCCCCTGTCGATAAAGGCCTAAAAATGCCCACAAAAACTGCAAGGGATACTTTGGACTATGAAATGCAGAGAGGTATTTTTTTGGGGTTTTCTGTACCAAATTTTATATACGGATTAATGATAATCTTACTTTCACCTTTCTAAAAAAAACACACAAAAAAGAGCATTGACTTGACTAGATTACTGTGTGTTCTGTGGCTCAATAAAAAAACATTTTCAAACATAACAAATGCAGTGAACTCTGACCGTCCTGGATTGTAGACCTCTGGCTGCTGAACTGGTGATATGGATCCTGTGGTCCCGCCGCCTCCTGGGCCACACCCACTTCCTCCCTCTTAGGAACCTCACTGAAGCCCAGCTCGGACTCACTATCTGACTCACAAACACACATACAAACCAGTCATAGCTAATAATGTTGGTTGCAGCAGAATACAAGTAAGAGTGTAGGACTGGTGTATTACCTGTATGTTTGAGCTGGGGGAGTCCGGGTTTTGCATCAGGTTTCTAGGTTCCATGTTTCTGGAGTTTGGCCTTCGGACCGGCGCCTGGAGCCGAAGCCTGGCCATGTCAAATACGTCCACCAGGGGACGCTCATGATGTCTGCACGAAGAAAGACAAGAACACACGAAGGCTTACACACCTAATTGGCATCCGTCAATCATATGGCACAGCAGAATCCTCACACTTGTTATTAACCATAAAGTTTGATAAATAAGGGCACACCATGGCTCACAGCTCTTTAATCAGAAACAGCAATAGATAGGGCAGAAATGTATAATGGCATAAAAGACACAGACTGACAGCTCACCTGTCTGTGTCTCTAAGTTCCTGAGCTGTTTAAAAAAAAAAATGAATAAGTGAAAGTTTATGAGATTAGATAAACATAAGATAAGACAAGCTTGAAGCTAGAACATTGCTGTGCCACCATTGTTTTTGGTTGCAGGAAACGCCGGAAAGTGTTAGAATCTCAGGTGATGTTTACAGAAACAAATTCTATTCAAACAGAGAAGAAGTTGTTATCCATTTGCTATCGTGTAACATGTATTGTGAAAGTGTATCATATCCCTTTTTAATTTTTACTGATGATTTTGGTCAATACAATCTAATAATTTAAAACATCTGCTTAAAATCTGAGAAAAATGTATATGCCCTGTTTTATGCAAATTGTATAAGCAAATACATGGTGTCATTGCGCTGTCATTACAGAGAAAGCCCCCGTGTGTGTGTGTGTGTGTGTGTGTGTGTGTGTGTGTGTGTGTGTGTGTGTGTGTGTGTGTGTGTGTGTATCTACAAAAAAAGAAACTTATGCACACAAACGTGCATATTGGCTCCCTGTCCCTGCCAAAGTTCAAACCAAGACCATGTGCTTGCTTTCAGCTATCCATTTTAACCATTAATTACTTTTAGCTATTTTAAGAGTTTATCCAATGACTTGGAGACAGACCCACACACACACACACACACACACACACACACACACACAGACACACACCTGTCTAGTTCCTCCCAGTCGCTCTGCAGCAGACGGCCCTCCAGCCGTTTCTGTTCACTGCGAAGCTGCCGACGCAGCGCTGACAGCTCGCTGAACACTTTGTGTTGGTCACCTGGAAACGCACAATCGCAGTGTACATGTGAAACAGTGCTTTTAATACCAATGACAACAGTTTAAACTACAAGATAACATCACAGATGGGACACTAAGTAAATGGTCCAGGAAGTGTGAAACAAATTTTACTGCCTGTTTTTCAACTGCCTGGCTGATACAGTACCTGCAGCTCGGAGTTGATTCCTACAAGCAGGGACAGGAGGGGACTGGAGACCAGATAAAGAGCGCTCCTGAAAGATAGAAAAGTGAAAAGGTATTCAAATAGAGATACCCAAAGGGGGAGAAATGCATCCAGGAAAGAAGTTGCTGAGAACATATCCTTTTTTTATACAGAGACAAAAAGTGTCTGGGCGTGTGTGCGTGCATGACTCACAGACAATGGGCAGTTGAATGCTGGCTGTCAACAGTGGGGCCTGGGGGTGTACTGGTGTAGCCATGTTTCCTCTGCAGAGCCGGGATTGGAGGTGAGGGCTCCCTGCAGATCTAAGAACACATACTGCATAAGAATTTCATAAAATAAATAAAAATGTAACTTGATGGTTGTCGCCACTGTCTGTATAACTCAAGTCTGCCAAAGAGGCAATATTAATGTCCTGGTACACAAATGTGTCCTAGGTCTGTCACATCACTGGAAAATGCAGTATTACGCACCTGAATCAGATCTGAATGATTTTTTAAAAAAATTAAAAAGAGAAAAAAAAAAGAAAAAAAAAAAAGAGACTGCCTCTGTCTGGAGGATAGCTAGATAGTTGAGAGTTGTGTGCATCCTTGAGAACTGTAAGTCTTATAATTTATGTTATGGTGTGTCTACCTGCAGTTAGTCGACCTGCCCCCACTGTAAAAAAAATCATTAAAAAAAGGAAACACTGGAAGTAGTTCTCACTGTAAATGCAACTTTTGTCTAAGATCACCTGCAAAATGGTTCTAAGAAAACAATCAAGTCTTGCCAAGCAGAACAACACTGTAAAAGGAAGCAGGATCAGCCAGTGGCAGCAGAGGCTGATAAGATAATTTCCCAACAATTTAGAATGTCAGAGCAGAAAAAAAAAGGACCATGACACACACCTGTTGTGTTGTTGATCCGCTGTGGTATTGCCTAGTTATCCAACGCGTCGAAAGTGGTTCAGTTAAGACAGAGTACAGACGGAAGCAGTTGGTGAAAGAGAGTTCTGTGGCCCTACGCCTTTTTACCTTGTGCAAACAAAAGACCACAAGCTGACAACACAAGTGCAAAGGAGGGCAAATAGTGCCAGCTGCAACAACTCACTGCCAGTATTCTAATGAGACCGATTACAGGGCTATTATTGAAAGCTTGCTAATTACTGGATAACTGTTGTAAAATAATTATTTAGAAAAGTATGTCAAATTTAAATGATATTGAGACTTACAGTATCTAAATGTTACAGATTCCCATTTTACACTTGTTGTCTTAACTTTTAATGTTGAGTGTGCACCTCCTGGCAGCCCCGTGGCCCTCTGCTGCGTGTTGCAGCCCCCCCTCCCATTTCCTGTCTTCAAGCTATCCTATCAATTAAAAAGGTCCCATGACATGTTGTTCTTTGGATGCTTTTATATAGACCTTAGTGGTCCCCTAATACTGTATCTGAAGTCTCTTTTATATAGACCTCAGTGGTCCCCTAATACTGTATCTGAAGTCTCTTTTATATAGACCTTAGTGGTCCCCTAATACTGTATCTGAGGTCTCTTTTATATAGACCTTAGTGGTCCCCTAATACTGTATCTGAAGTCTCTTTTATATAGACCTTAGTGGTCCCCTAATAGTGTATCTGAAGTCGATTTCCAAAAATTCAGCCTTGGTGCAGAATTACAGCCACTAGAGTCAGTCTCACAATGAGCTTTCCTTAGTACGTGCCATTTCTGAGTCTGTAGCTTTTGAGAAGGAGAGAGGGGGTGTGGCCTTGACCAACTGCCACTTTGCTCGTTTGAAAGCCATGATGTCTCTCTCTCATGGCCGGGCCAAATTCTCTGGGCAGGCAAAGCAGAGAAAGGGGGGTAACCAAGATTCCAGATCGGCCCATCGGAGCTTTCATTTTCTCAAAAGGCAGAGCAGGATGCCCAGGGCTCAGTTTACAACTATTGCCATTTCTAGTCACTGGGTGACCATAGGCAGGCTGGGGGAACTCATATTAATGTTAAAAACCTCATAAAGTGACATGCCATGCCATGGGACTTTAAATGCCATAAAGCCCCCCAAAAAACGTTTTTAAAACTAAAATGGCAATGGTTTAAATTGTCCCACCTGACATTTTTAAATGTGTGTAACCGTTATTATGAAACCCCATCCTCTCTCAGTCCATGCATTTTCCTAAAATGGGTTTATTAAATCATCTAGTGAGTTTTGGAGGGTGTGGTATAAAAATAAAATGAAAATATGAACATTTATACCATAAACGGCCTGTGTGTGTCTGTGTTTGATCTGTGATGAAAGAGTCTAAAGGCCATAAACTGACTTTTAAATAGTTACTTAATCAAGTCGTAGTTATTGTTTAAAAAAATAGATCAAAATGAATAACTTAACTGCTTCAAGAAATGCCATTTTTGTGAGAGCTGGCGCTTTTTCGGCAGTGGGAAAATATACCCGCTCTGCAGTTTAGTATATGGAATGCTGGCTTTTCCAGTGTTAATGATCTTTAATGAAAAAAAAAAGTTAAATTAACTTTCAATGTCTCTTAATTGCAGTGTGGAGTAAACTAACCTCCTCCACCCGAGCCTGCCTCTCCCTCTCGTACTCTCTTCTCACTGCTGCTCTTCTCTCCTTCTCTTCTGCTTCTTTCTTCTCTCTCTCAACTTCTTTCTTTCTCTGTTCAGCCAGCTTAATCAGCTCTTCATTCTTGGCCTTTTGCTGAGGGACAGGAAAAAGAGCACGGCAGCGATAGATAAGAGGGGTAAGGGAGGGCAGATTGGGGAAAGGGGGGATTGGAGAGTCAACTTTAACTGCCATATTTTATGTAATGCAAATGTTGTCACATTTTCCTGCAGAGTAGCATTTAGTAATAATTAAGGGACTATTAACACAAGTGTGACAAGCTCCTCACTTCCATTTCCTTCCGTTTCTTCCTCTCTTGTTCTTCATCATACTCCCTCTGATGCGAGCCCTCTGCTCCGCCAGCCTCTTTTCCTCCTTCTCCTCCTCCAATCTTGTCTGTTCCCTTTCTTCTGCCTTTTTAACGCATTTTCTCCTCAATCTGTGAAAAAATAAACATTTTATTGACCACATAAACCTGTTTACACAACCCCAAAACAAATTTTACTTGCAAAACTTCAAGTAAGGCCTGAAACAAACCTAGCTCTTGTTTATGCTGGTGAATTTTACTCAAATTTAATCGCAGTTTACTACAGGCAGCTGGCAAAATATCTAGAGAACAGAATGTCCAAAAGGATGGACGATGCAGCAGAAGTGATACCCGACGAGACAGCCTACCATAAGACAGTAAAAGTAGTTTGGAGCGGTACTGCTGTTTGAGGTAAGCTTTGTACTTGTCCTGCTCGTGGAGCTGTTGTTGGCTGGGCTGGTTGGAAACACATTGCCTCGGGCAAACTGGGGAGTTTGGGCATGGGTAACACCTACAGAAAGATGAAAAATTAGTCAATTTTATGCGAGAAGCACCAAAGAACGTTCTTTTACCTTAACAAGACTCTCCCAGAGCAGTAGCTGACGACATCAGTATATTAGAAGGTGAAGTACAAACCTTCACTGCCATGCTCTGGTGCTAGTGTAAGAAAATAGACGCTCTGTACGTAGAGCTAATGCTTCTCTAGGCATTTATAAAAGCAGCGCTCCTCTGTTTTCTTTGTATTTTACAGTGCTTTATTATGGTGTGGAAGGTATGACTAAAATATCTGTGTTACTTTCAAATGCTGCATGTTCAGTGGCAGGCTGTGTGCGAGAGGTGTTTTAATGTGCATGGCTACAATACACTGCAAAAAAGATGACTACTGTACCAGAGAGCCTGTCGCTAGTGTCATGGCTACTGCACTCTGCTACAGTACCGGAGACAGAGAGCCTGTCATTGGAGTCAGGGAGCTCCGCCTGGCGGGCCGACCTGGCAGCCGTGGCTCTCCTCTGCCACTGCTCCGGGTTGATGTAGGCCTCCTCATTCACTTTGTGCATCTGGTTGAGGTCAGCTGGCCACAACAACACCAACAACAGGCAAGAACTTATTAGTGGACAATAGAGTGTGCGTAATTATCTTTCAGGAAAAAAAATACCTACAAGAAAATTCCTTTTACTGTACAGGAACTAAGGCCTGCTCCATGAGTATCTTCTTTTAAAAGCTGACTAAAAATATCTTGTTTTCTCAAGCCTTAAGTTTGGTGAAAAGTGTGTGGTAAATTATTTATCATAGAATTAGCATTTTAACACACACACACACACACACACACACGCACACGCACACGCACGCGCACACGCACGCGCACACGCACACGCACACGCACACGCACACGCACACGCACACGCGTGCACGCTTTTAGTATGCAGCACATTGAGTTAGCGCATGTTGTATGAAATGTGCTATATAAACACTACCGGTCAAACGTTTGGGGTCACTTACACATTTCCAAACCCCACCATTATAGACAGAATACCAGCTGATCTGAGTGGGTGGCTGATCTTTAATGAAATATCTATATCAGCAACCATTCATCCATTGTTCCAAAGGCTCATTCTATTTACTAGTGTGATACAATTTTCAAAAACTAACTAAGAATACACTGGAGAAGCCATTATTAAGCACATAATGTAATCTGAAAACTGCTACCCTGGTTTAAAAAAAAAAAACAGGATCTCAGCTGGTATTCTGTGTATAATGGAGTGAAATGGAAATTACTAAGTGACCCCAAACTTATGACCGGTATTGTATAATCTTGACTTGTATGTAACCTGCTGTGGGACGCACCGATAAGGTTTCCAGTACTGTCTCTGAGTGGGGCTCCTCCACCTCCTCGGCCCAGGGCTGGTGCTTCTTCATGTCGGCCTCCAGCCGGGCCTCGTGACGCTCCCTCTCATCCCTCTCTAGACGCCTCCGTTCCTGTTGCTCTTGGATCTGCAGTACAGGATATTCTAAGTTACATCCAAATCCTCAAATGACAACACACTTTCTTCACTACATCTTCTCCTGCTTTGTTTACAGTATTTTCCAGACTATAAGTTGCCCTTTTTTTTCATAGTTTGGCTGGTCCTACGACTTATAGTCAGGTGCAAATTATATGTAAAAATATACAAGGTAACATATATTTTCAAATTGTAATTTATACTGAAAACATTACCGTGTACAGCGGAAAGAGGGCGCTCTAGGCTTCTAACAACTACACTCACCTATAGGATTATTAGGAACCATTCCAGTACTGTGTTTGACCCCCTTTCACCTTCAGAACTGCCTAATTCTACGTGGCAGAATTAACCACCAGCTTGCACAGTGGTAACAAGCCATGATGGATCCATGTTCTCATTCTATTTACGCCAAATTCTGACTCTACCATCTGAAGGTCTCTACAGAAATAGAGACTCATCAGACCAGGCAACATTTTTCCAGTCTTCAACTGTCCAATTTTGGTGAGCTCCTGCGAATTGTAGCCTCTTTTTCATATTTGTAGTGGAGATGAGTGGTACCCGGTGGGGGGGGTTTTCTCTGCTGTTGTAGCCCATCCGCCTCAAGGTTGTGCGTGTTGTGGCTTCACAAATGCTTTGCTGCATACTTCGGTTGTAACGATGGTTATTTTAGTCAAAGTTGCTCTTCTATCAGCTTGAATCAGTTGGCCCATTCTCCTCTGACCTCTAGCATCGACAAGGCATTTTCGCCCACAGGACTGGGCATACTGGCCGTTTTTCCCTTTTCACACCATTCTTTGCAAACCCTAGAAATGGTTGTACGTGAAAATCCCGTAACTGAGCAGATGTGAAATACTCAGACCGGCCCTTCTGGCACTAAACCATGCCACGCTCAAAATTGCTTAAATCACCTTTCTTGCCCATTCTGACATTCAGTTTGGAGTTCAGGAGATTGTCTTGACCAGGACCACACCCCTAAATGCACTGAAGCAACTGCCATGTGATTGGTGATTAGATAAATGCATTATTGAGAAATAAACAGGTTCCTAATAATCCTTTAGGTGAGTGTATATGCTGCTTCTAAAGACTCCTCCTCTCCTCTTCGTGACGCTTTATTGACTAAAGCAATTTATAGTCCGGAGCAACTTATAGTCCGGAAAATACGATAAATACAAATTTCCAACTGACCCAGTGATGCATTGGGTAAATTGAGTGAATTATATCACTGACAAATTTATTGGGATGCCTATTGTGTAAAACAAAGTATAAAAAAAAACTCCAGCCAACAGTCATAATCTTTCAAACATATAATCTTGTTACCAAACAATTGGTAACTCTGGCTATTTGAGGTTTAATGAGTAGCAAGTTTATGTTCACATTTTAGTTTAACTTGTCACATGTTGTTAAATGAAGGTTGCAGGTGCAACAGTTCTACAACATATGCATGTATCCCACAAGGCACAGAGCATCAGACACCATGATTCCTGAATTTGAAACAGGAATCGGTACCTTTGCTCCCTCAATTTACATCATAAAAATGTAAACACTGCCACACTGGATTTTTTGGGAATCCGCCCTGAATCTTTAAAAATTATAAAAAAACAACACAGATCAGTGTCACTTCTGCAATCATCTTACATTCATGTCACCCAAATGATGTGTGCAATGTGCATCATATGGATGGGTGCACTGCATATGGTTTACTGTGTATCAACAACTACAACACAGCCTTGAGGATGCATTGCTTGCAGACATAAGACAGATATAATCAGGTCATCACAAAACATTCTTTGTCAACACATTTAAATAATTAAGAAAACAATAAACCTCAAAAGTAGCCTGCCATGGGAACACAGAGCTGCCTGTGGACACCAGTCTGTCAATAATGCTGGGGAAAAAACAAAAAACGGCAAACGCAGCAGCCGTGTATAGGCCTATGTCGATACAAGTAAAAAAGATATATCGGCCGGCCGATAAATCTGTTTACGCCGCAGTGGCACAAAAAATGCAAGCTTCAGGGGGTTGTAGAGAGGATCTTGTAGCTTCAGCATCATAGAGCGACTAGAGGAGAAAGATGAAGGACTGGGATGGGATTGAGGTGGCACGGGGACATGAAGGCACAGCTGATAAGTGGGGGATTCCAA
>NW_022605311.1:0-19377 GCF_008692095.1 Etheostoma spectabile | reverse complement strand
GGTGGTTTCATGTGGTACTCTCCGTGTTGAGATGGTACTTTGGAAGTTTGATTAAACACATTTTTTCAGCCTCACTCTTTGAGGCCCCCAGGGGTCCAACGCAGCAGTGGGGGTCCCGGCTGAGATCCTTTCATGCAACATACGTCATCGCTGCTGTGATACCAAAGCCAGTGAGGGGGAAGCTGGCAGATGCGGATGCTGCCGTGTAAATGGGACTGATCACACAGTGTGCCACGCTTCCATAACAGGATCTGACTAAAGTCAAGATTTTCTCTCACGGTGAGCCTTTAACGTGAGACAGTTGCTGCAAAAGCGTCATTTCTGTGACTCCAGCAGTGCAAACCCACAGAGTCATTGAACCAACTGTGGGTTTGATGAAACATAACAAACAGGTCAAGAAGAAAGGCCAGTGTAACCTGTGGGAAAAGCACAGATGTGCATTGGGTGCTGCCGCTGCAGACAGATGGTGGGAAAATGTGCAGACCCTGCTACCGGGAACCATTCATTCCATTTGTACTCGGAAGTCTGACTTTCTGAGGTCAAAGTTGGAAACCCCCGCCTGATTTCAGGTTTCCTACCTCCAAACTAGGATAACCTCAGATTACCGTGAGCTCAAAATCCACATGGCTGCTCCGTGCTCAACAATTGTGAAAGCTGTAGTAACATACAGTTATTAGCACTTCTGTCTTATTTGTGTCTCACTAAATCAGTCGTACACACAGTCCTGTCCCACTTCTAGCTGTGGACCTTTCTGCGTTGTTATCAACTGCTATTGCCACCAATGGCTAACCTAGCTAGAGCTACCCCACATGAAACATTTGACTTGTAAAGGGCCGAAACTGTGGTGTGACGTCATTCCCAGCTCCGAGTTACAAGGTTAAAGGATGGCACTGTGATATATTGGTGCAGCTCTAGGCAAGCACACAAGTTCACTCTACCTTTCTCTCTCTCTCTGGCGGCTGGAGAACTTCTGGATGTTCAAAACACATTGTTTCTCCCCTGTTCAGTAACGTTGGATCATGGCCACATTTTTGAATGTATAAGTCAAACACTTAGAAATAGAGAGTGAAAACAAGCTGACTGTTTGGCTGGACTCGAAACATCGCTAATAACTGTAAATACTGTTAATGCACATGAACCTGTACGTAGACCTTCATCAGTCAAAAGAGGGAACCCATCCCGGTGACTCCATGACGTCAGCAATGTAGACAATGTTTTTACAGCAGCATGTATTCACAACCACTACTAGCCTTTAAAGCAATGTTTGCAAATGCATCTATATTTAGCACGTTAATGTGTTTACTGGCTGTAAAAATACAGCCTTAACGGTTCAACAAGCCAGAGACACGCAAAGTAGCTCAGCTATAAATTCCCCAACATGAATAGAATGATACACGTCCTACTATAAATCAACACATTGATATCCTTTTATTACAAAATGAATGGGAAAACTAGCCAAAATAGCAAAACGATCCAGTAAAGGGAACTGGCCATTGGCTTTAGTGCAAAATAAACTTTCCATTTGACTGAACACTAGAAATATATTTGGGTTTCTTATCACAGAGATAAGGCCCTCCGAGCTGATGCAGGCAGGATGCAGTGTGCACACACACACGCTCTTCCACAGAACAAATTAGCATTAAAATGTGTGCTATTTTCATGCGTGTTCGTCATTCAGCTGTTAGACGACATAGAGTAAACACTGGCCTCACGAGAAGATGATATCTCGAGGTACGTGCCCACTGTAGCTCGCCACTAGTTATCAAATTATCTTCACTGACCACTGACAAGCAAAGTAAAACTGATTACATCTTCTCACGTCTGTATGGCTGGACCTGATTGGACGAACGCTTCACGAGGGGCGGTCTGCTGCCGGATTTCAAAACACACCAAAAGGCGTCTCGTTTGGAAACTTCCTCTTATTCTCTGGAACTCGTTCACCATAACGTGTTTTCTGCGAGCGATAAGCCACGCAGTCGCTGAACCTGTCTTCGCTTTAGATTGACAGCGGACAGTTTTAACAGACTTATGTGAGTTTTTTCGAGAGGCGGCGAGTCGAGCCGGACGCCCCGGATTTGCACAAAGCAACAAGAACGTGAACTTGAGTGAACCCAACGGGCCGGTTCTAAGGCAGTTTTTTGAAATGTTGTAAAACCCGTCCAATAGGCCTCATTGTTACTGCTGATTCACTTCTGACTCACTGTTAGCCTCATGCATTTCCTATATAACATTAGCTACGCATTATTTGAAACCAGGGAGGGAGATTCAAAATGAAACCACTTCACAGCTATTTGTTTAACGCTGCCTTTCACACAAGGAGAAGCTATGATCTAAAGATAAATACCGACCACCAACGACTTCCATTCTCATTTATGATCATGGCATTCCTGAAGATGGTATGTCATCTCTAAGACAGCGTTGTGGCAGTTTCTATACAGTCAAGGATGTGGAGTGAGACTTTTGTTGAAACTAAATAAAGACAGTTGTGCAACTGAATCAAGGTTGGTCTTCGTGGTGGAGTTTCTTGATTATATCCTCTGCCGAGCATAACAAAATGGCAAAAACAGAGTTTCCCAGAGTTATAACAGTAACATTGTGACAGAGTCGGAGCGCAGTAAAACAGAAACATCGTCTCATGTCCTGCTTTCCCCAGAGAGAAGGAGACCTTGTTTGGAACTCATGTCTAATCTTAGCAAAACATTCTTACAATGTAGACACTTGGGAGCCTTTTGACGTCTTTCTACATCTGTCCCCTCATGCCTCAAGGTTTTCTATCGGTCATTTATCTTTAGCTGCTATGGACGACCTGGGCCTTGGTCACGTACAAATACTAAATATCCTGACTCTACTCTCTTATTGATGAACATAACACAGAGGCGGTAGAGCGGATGCCTGCCGATTGGAAGGTGGTGGTTCAATCCCTGACCCCTGCAGTCCCATGTCGAAGTGTCCTTGGGCAAGACGCCATCAGAGTGTAATGTGTGTGAGTGTTTTATCTGATGAGCTCCACAGTGTATGAATGTGTGTGAATGGTTTTCCTGTACTGTGTAACAGCGCTTTGAGGGGTTGTTAAGACTAGAAAAGCGATACATATATAAATACAGCACATTTACAATCTCTGGACATCTTGGGTTTTTTCAGAATACGGGGCACCAGCTTTCAGTTGATGATTTGGGAACAGACATCTGCAGAGTGGGCTTCAGGGAGCACACATACAGAAATGAACTGAATGAAGTCATATAACACTAAAGCAGTCATGCATAATGTGATGATAATACATGATATTATAGAAGACTACAGGAATCATGCTTAAACGTAATTTTTTCCCCATTACAATAGCATCTTTGAACTTGACAGATGTAGGACCAAGCCCCCCCACACTGTAGTCATTGTGTGTCTATTTATAGTGATCTGTTCTGATTGTCTTACTGGTGTTTTTAGCATGTCTCTGTCGTTGTCTTGTGTTTTTTGTGTTGTTTTGGACATCATTTAGGGACATTTTTGCAGACTGGCTCGCCCCTCTCCCTTTCTCAGGTGTTGGGGTTATAGAGCCACCCAGGTAGACGTGATTGGTCTATGGAAACAAGCCCGAGAGAATTTCCCCTACTGCACAATAGATGTTCTGGTTTGAATTTGGTTTGTTGGGGCAAATAAATACTTTTTAGACCTTTTATTATTTACATGACAGCTTAGACATGAAAGGGAGAGAGAGGGGGAAAACCCTTCAGCATGGGGCAGCGGGTTGGAACTGAAACGGAGGCCGCTGCGTCGAGGACTGAGCCTCTGTGTCTGGGCTCTACATCTAGAACAAGGAAAGAAATGTTTTTGAATTGAATACATATCAGCTTGTAGTTCATCATGTATCTGTTTTAGGAATTTGCATGCTGGTAAAAATATGCTTCTTGTGAAGCTGTTTGACGTCAGACACTGGGCTCCATTCAGCCTCCTTGGCTGCTGTGTGTACTGTTTAAACCCATGCAGCAGATACTCTATTTACATATCAAATATTATACGTCTATGTTTAGCTCTATTTGCCTTCTTTTTTAAGTGCCTGCCGTGTTGCCTGTCTTGATGATGGTCTCTGTATCACACACACTGGAAATCATCATGTCAACAACAGCGGGTCATTTGTTCGCCTAATGAGGGTTGGGGTTATATATATATATATATATATATATATATATATATATATATATATATATATATATATATATATTTTAATACTATTATTAGCCTTTAACCCAGGGGCTCCCAGCCTTTTTGGTTTGAGGTACCCCCCCCAAGCCCAAATGTTAACACTATTCATTACGTTAAAGTGGATGTTGTTGATTTGATGATATTGGCAATGTTTAGGTTAGTTTAAGTTTACTTTGGTCAGCACTATAATATCTATATACTAGTACTATTACTACTTGGAGTGAAGCTGAATGTTTCTACAGTTTATCCATCACTTTTAGCTAATTATTTTAGAGAAGTCATTACTTTTAGCTACCTGTTAAAACTAAAACCGTTTGAGGACGGACCAAAGTTTCCTAAGCAGGAAGCTTTTACGCAATTCAATTTATTCCTCTCATTCTAGCCAGACACTTCACAGAATTGGTGGGTGTGTGTGTGTGTCTTGTGTTGTGTGTGTGTGTGTGTGTTGTGTGTGTGTGTGTGTGTGTGTGTGTCTGTGTGTGTGGTGTGTGTGTGTGTGTGTGTGTTGTGTGTGTGAACTTTAGCATTGGCACACAGTGCAGGAAATCTTTAATAGAACATCCCGGCATTACTGTCTGAAAAACCAATCTGTACTTTTTTTTAACTTTTTTTTGCAGCCTACTACTGGAGTTCCACAACTACAAATATCCTTTACAACTGTCCAATTTTGGCTTTTTATTTGTGTCCCATGCAACAATTGCTCTTAAGAAATTTCCTGTTATCCCCCCTGAGAGGAAAAAGCTGTAAACCTTTAATTTCTTCTAAGCAGGTCTTTTACTGTAAATTGTCTTTAATGCAAATCATTGCAGTAGCAGGTCTGGACAGAATAAGACTTACGTGCTCTGGTTCATTGGATATTCTTTCAAATTAATTTTTATTTTTTATAAACAGAAATTAACAGATACAAACAACTACAAACAATACACTGAGACGTGGAACGCGTCCCAGAGCCCCAAAAAAAGAGGAAAGCTGTAAGGGAGGGAGACAAAACAACACGCGCAGAAACAGACACACACACAGACAACACAAGACAAGGGGCCAATCACACGCGCAGGTTGCGGTAAAGGCTGTAGCACCAGGCTATAGCCCGGACCTCAAAGGGCCAGCGATGATTGGACAGATAGTCTAGCTAGCTGTCTGGATTTACCCTGCAGAGATCTGAGGACCAGGTAACCATAGTCCTCAGATTGGACAGATAGTCTAGCTAGCTGTCTGGATTTACCCTGCAGAGACCTGAAGACCAGGTAACCAGAGTCCTCAGATTGGACAGATAGTCTAGCTAGCTGTCTGGATTTACCCTGCAGAGACCTGAGGACCAGGTAACCATAGTCCTCAGATTGGACAGATAGTCTAGCTAGCTGTCTGGATTTACCCTGCAGAGATCTGAGGACCAGGTAATAATAGTCCTCAGAAATCCACGACAGTTTAAAATACCAACACAAAGGAAGCCCAAGGCAAACTATTATCACTCTTTCCAAAACAGACGGTTTTTCTCTCACAATTGACAACTGCTCCGTCTCACCCTCCCGCAAGGTTAAGAGTCTGGGTGTCATCCTTGACAGCACATTATCCTTTCAACCCCATGTCAATAACATTACCCGGTCTGCCTACTTCCACCTACGTAACATCAATCGCCTCCGCCCCTCCCTTACCCCCCACACTGCTGCAATTCTTGTCCACAGTCTCGTCACTTCTCGTCTCGATTTTTGCAACTCTCTCCTCTTTGGTCTCGCTCACAAATCCCTCCACAAACTTCAATTGGTCCAGAATTCAGCTGCCCGCATCATAACTCGAACCCCCTCCATCCACCACATCACTCCTGTCCTCCAACAGCTCCACTGGCTCCCGGTCCAGTTCCGTATCAAATTCAAAATCTTCTATTAGCATTCAAGGCCATCCACAACCTCGCCCCCCCATATTTGTCTGATCTCCTCCACGTCCACTCCCTTCCGCTCCCTCAGATCCTCTCCTCCATAAACCTGTCTGTCCCCCCCGCCCGTCTCACCACCATGGGGGGCAGAGCATTTAGCCGCTCTGCTCCCGTCTCTGGAACTCACTACCCCCCCACAATCAGAAACATTGATTCATTCCCCCATTTCAAATCACAACAAAAAACACATCTGTTTATAACTGCCTATTCCACTTAAATGTCTGTTGCTCCGCCTCTTTGTCTGTAGTAGTATTTGTTTTGCTGTATAGTATTGTTTTTCTGTTGTATAGTATTTGTTTTGCTGGTATAGTTTTGTTTTGTTTTGCTGTATAGTATTTGTTTGCTGTTGTATAGTATTTGTTTTGCTGTTGTATAGTATTTGTTTTGCTGTTGTATAGTATTTGTTTTGCTGTTGTATAGTATTTGTTTTGCTGTTGTATAGTATTTGTTTTGCTGTTGTATAGTATTTGTTTTGCTGTTCTTAATTTATGAATTCCCTGTGCGGCGTCCTTGAGTGCCATGAAAGGCGTCTTTAAATAAAATGTATTATTATTATTATTATTAATGTATCTGGCCTAAAAAGAGGGAAATCCAACGTATTTTCCGGCAGCAACAGAGCAATCCCCAGAAGTCAAGGACATGGACTAGCTCCAGTCCACATCCCTGAGCTGTTGAAGCAACATGCTTCTTCAAGGTCATTAAGGTCTGCTGACCAGTCTCTTCTTGTGGTCCCTAAACCACGACTCAAGAGTAGAGGGGATCGGGCTTTCTCAGTCGCAGCCCCGAGACTGTGGAATGAGTTGCCTCTTCATGTCAGACTGGCCCCCGAGAATGTGGAATGAGTTGCCTCTTCCTGTCAGACTGGCCCCCGAGACTGTGGAATGAGTCGCCTCTTCATGTCAGACTGGCCCTGAGACTGTGGAATGAGTCGCCTCTTCATGTCAGACTGGCCCTGAGACTGTGGAATGAGTCGCCTCTTCATGTCAGACTGACCCCGAGACTGTGGAATGAGTTGCCTCTTCCTGTCAGACTGGCCCCCGAGACTGTGGAATGAGTCGCCTCTTCATGTCAGACTGGCCCTGAGACTGTGGAATGAGTCGCCTCTTCATGTCAGACTGGCCCCCGAGACTGTGGAATGAGTTGCCTCTTCATGTCAGACTGGCCCCCGAGACTGTGGAATGAGTTGCCTCTTCATGTCAGACTGACCCCGAGACTGTGGAATGAGTCGCCTCTTCATGTCAGACTGACCCCGAGACTGTGGAATGAGTTGCCTCTTCATGTCAGACTGACCCCGAGACTGTGGAATGAGTCGCCTCTTCATGTCAGACTGCCCCCGAGACTGTGGAATGAGTTGCCTCTTCATGTCAGACTGACCCCGAGACTGTGGAATGAGTCGCCTCTTCATGTCAGACTGACCCCGAGACTGTGGAATGAGTCGCCTCTTTGTCAGACTGACCCCGAGACTGTGGAATGAGTTGCCTCTTCATGTCAGACTGACCCCGAGACTGGGAATGAGTCGCCTCTTCATGTCAGACTGACCCGAGACTGTGGAATGAGTTGCCAGGTCAACCTGGTTGTTTTTAAATGTGCTTTGAATTAAAGATTGATTGATTGATTGATGGACTAGGGCAGAAGCCACTCTCATCTGATACTAAGGCTGAGTTTGTGGAGAATCATGTGGGCACATGACTGTACGTGTGGTGATGGATGATGCAGGTACAGCAGGTTCAGCAGCTCGCTCATTCTTAAAACTCAAGGTTCAAGGTCACTGTCAGCAAAGCACCGCATTGTGTTTAAGGGTTGAACAATTTTACAGCTGCTAACAGGAGATTCAGGGAGGGATAATGATGTCAACTTGAGAAAGCGAGTTATTTTCCATGTTGCTAGTGTTGCTAATCTGCAGCGTTACTAGGCGGATCTTAGTCAGTTACAACAGGGTGTTACTGGAAAACCTTCCGTTTACACGTCAGACCTCCCACTATGTGTAAAGTTAAGTCAAGTCCTACTAGGGAGGGTGGATCATGAAAAAGATCTTAGTTAAGCATAATTACGTTGGTAATACAATCATAAGTCATTGAGTATTGGAAAGCATTTTGTTCATCTTAACCCTCATGTTTTCCTCATGTTGTCCTATATCAACGTTCTTTTTAATTCCCCAAAATAACATGATTGATTCCACACAACGCTCTTTGGCAAGTACACATCTCTACTGTCATAAATTTTGGGGGCATCTTATTCAATTTTATAGCTGTCAGTAGCGAGACAAATGAAACCAATCGGTGCTGCCTACACCGAGTTATCCTCCTGCTAGCGTTAGCACTCAACAGGATTAAACAGGGCAAGTTTTAAACATGATTTAGCCTTTAAACATGTTCAAAATGTCATTAAAAGTGCCTGTTTTTGTTACAATTTACTAGTAGGACTTCACCGGACAACAAGAAATAAACAGAGGTACGTACGTGCCCGGGCTGAATCAACACAGCTAGTCATCAAAGTTTAATCGCATATTTTTTTGGACTCTAGTGATCACAAAATCAATGTAATAAAGAAAAACAACTATTTTGTGAATGACATTTGGCAAAAAAAACTCTTAGCACTCCAAATTTAAAAAAAAATAAAAAACTGAGCTATGTGTGTACGACCTGAATTCTCCTTTAAGTATTTTGCCCCTGGCTGGTTTTTAAACCAGTCTATGTGCCTCCTTCAGCGTCAGGATATGGTTTCACAGTGTTGCAATGCAGGACTTATAAATAGCTGAAGGAGGGAGATTTGTGACATTGTGACAGGTTTTCAGGAGTGTGTTTCGCCGTCTGTGGTCTCATGACAGTCTCGCATGACAAGTCCAAAAACAAGGAATCACGTTGGAAAACTTTAAACAGTTACATTGTGACAGCAGCTGTAAACACCCCAAAAAACTGTGATTGCAACCAGTCAGTATTGGTGTCATGGTCAAGATTAGGATTCATCTCTTTCTCTTTCTCTTTCTTCTCTCTCTTTCCCTCTCTCTCTCTCTCTCTCTCTCTCTCTTCTCTCTCTCTCTCTCTCTCTTCTCCTCTCTCTCTCTCTCTCTCTCACACACACACTCTCTCTCGAGTGGGCAAATGCTCACATTCAATGGCGTCTGGCACATGGATTGGATTGTGTTCTCTTACGGATGAACCCTCACCTTAAACCTTAACCCTAACCATAACACCAGATACTGACTGTGTCTCCCCCCCCCGCCCCCCAAATCCATGCACATAGAGTGGCCTCTTATTGCGGCCAGCCTAAACCACACCTGTGCAAGGTGGATGGATTATCTCGGCAAAGGAGAAGTGCTCACTAACACAGATTTAGACAGATTTGTGAACAATATTCAAGAGAAATAAGCCTTTGTGTACATAGAAAAAGTCTTAGATTTTTGAGTCCAACTCATGAAAAACAGGGGCAAAAACAAAAGTGTTGCGTTTATGATTTAGTTCGGTATATTTTGGGAATGAAAAACTATTGTTAGTTTGTAGATTTCTCTCCAGCTAGATCATTTTAACATGTTATTTTTTAATCATTTCACAGATTGTGTACACCGATTCTGAGGTTTGGAACCAGGCTGAGACAGTGAAACAGTACTTGTGTTGCAGGAATTGTAGTTTTTATGGACATTTTCACACGTTTTGTGCCTTAAAATTGAGGAACTGGTGGAATCTACATTGACAGCTCATGTCCTGAATAGCTTGACCCATAGTGTAGTATTCTTTTAACATCTGTGTACTTACATTATGCTAACGTTTGACACTTCAAGGCTTACGGACGTTTTCTTCTAGTCTGGATCGATGACAACTCATCGAGAGGACAATCGCCGAAACATCGGAGACAACAACAAAGTTCAATCTAGCAAGTTACACACAGAAAATGACTATGAAGGTCATGAAGAACATTTAAATGTTCAACAAGGCAGGATTGCTTCTTTTGGAGAATGATTGTAAAGATCTATAAAGAATGTGTTTACGGCTTTTCCTCTCTAATTAGATTAGATCAGATTGGGGGGATTGCTGTGGACGAAGTACGCAACGCAAAGAAAAAAAGCTTTTTAACAATGCATCCAGCTCATTTAAATCGCTCATGTTACTGTATTGTGTGAACAGTTAACTTCACTTAACATTCTTAACAATCTGTGCAATTTCATACAGTGCAATATATAATATATTAACCATTCCATTTCATTACTGTGCAATATTTATTTATTTATTATTTAGTACTTTAACCATTCCATTTCATTACTGTGCAATAATTATAATTTGCCAATACTTATCTACTTTCACACAATGTGTATTCAAAGCTATTTTAATATATGTTTACAGTGGTTCTCCGGACTCAGGACTGTGCACCCCCCCCCCTCCCCTCCCCCCTCTCTTTTTCCTCTGCACTACCCACACTTTATATTTTTGACTTGATATTTTACATTGTTATCTTATATTTCTTATATTTTGTGTCAACACTGTAAAGGGGTTGCTTCAATCTCGTTGCACAGGTACTGTGTACAAGTGTATATGACAATAAAGGCTTTGGAAATAGGTCTGGCAATGCAAGACTACTATTCTTAAAGCCAGTAAAAGGCCGGTGGAGGGGGATCATTTGACCCTTTCCTGCTCCCGTTCCTCTTTATTGTGGGTCTTGAGTCTTGACGAGAGAGACGTGGAACTCACCAGCTGCTTCGTCACTGTAAAACCAACCGCATCCATTTCCTGCTTCATTTAGACTGGCAGCTTTACAATTCAGCAGCAATGTTGTTATCAAAGGTATGAAGAAACAGAAAGGTTATGAGCAACTGGGCAGTGTTGGGAGCTGCTGATGCACGTGAACATGATGCCCGTTAAGATCTTGGTTGGTGGATTCCCTCAGATGATCAGATTTCCTGGTACAAACAGGAAGCTGTTGTGTTCACAGAGAAAATCACCAGCTACTTCCTGATGAACTTTCCCATCTGGGGAGTTGGTCACGCCTGCGTTCTTCCTTCATAAGTTTTCGGGTTGTTGTTTGTCATTGGCAAGAAGAGAGCTTCACAAGCAGAATAAAAAAGCTCAAGAATGACAGCGTAAAAGCACTAAAAGAGCAACATACAAACAGAAAAAACCATTGAACACAATGAAGGGCAGAATCAGGTGAAGTTAATGCGATAAAAACATGTTTTGAGCTTGGATTTGAACTCGCTCGCTCTTCTCTCAAACGCTCTGTCATTTTGTTATTATCTCCACATTTTCCAATCTGTAAGTGTTTCTGTGTTGAACTCGTACGATATCCCATGAAATTATGGCGACCTTAAACATGACGGTTAAGTTTAGTGGTCTTTACAGTTACATTAAGCCAAAAAAAGGTGACTGTAAGTTGGGTACAGAGCACCGTGGGGGACGAATCGTTTCAGGGCGATGCAGTTAAGTTTAGCCACACAAAAGGTGTTGTCCTGTTACGTAATGACATCAAAATGAGACAAAAAACCCATTTGAGGTTAGGAAATGTGAAATTTATCAGGATGATTCCCCCGCTTCGTGCGATGACTCTGGCGATGTGAAGGAGTTCAGACAGATATGGAGGAGCAAGGTTATGGATGGCTTTGAAAGTATGGAGAAGGATTTTAAATTGTATTCTGAATGGAACTGGAAGCCAATGGAGCTGCTGAAGGACAGGGGTTATTTGATGAGAAGACGGGGTTCAGGTGATGACACCTGCTGCTGAAGGACAGGGGTTATTTGATGAGAAGACGGGGTTCAGGTGATGACACCTGCTGCTGAAGGACAGGGGTTATATGATGAAAAGACGGGGGTTCAGGTGATGACACCAGCTGCTGAGTTCTGAAGAAGTTGAAGTTTATTGTGGTGCATACAGTAATAAACATGTGGAATACATGCAAATTAATGTGCATTACATTTCGTAGCTACATGTCCAAATGGTTCCTGAGAACAGTCTTACAGGTGACTGAGGAGATGAGTCTCGCAGAATCTGGGACTTTGTCTGAATCACTTCCTTGTCTATGTTGTAATTGTCTTTCGGTTTTCCTACTTTTGCTTTGCTTTGTCTGTCAAAGCATTTTGCAACCCTTTACTAATGGGTGCCATTGATATTTTTTATTGTTATTATGACTGTGTGCATGTCTATTTTATCCAACTAGAACCGTAAATGGCCTTCAGCGGCAAACATTATGAGGAACTTAGGGTTAAATTTCACAGCACCTTTATAGCAGAGAGATCAAATACGCCCACGAATTTCACACGATCGGAAATGACAGCAAAGTCGAGGTAGCAGTCTGATAGTCTTCCTTTTTTTAAGTGGGAAACGCATATAAGCAAACTTCACAGCGATAACATCTCGCCCACAACCTTTGAGTTTAACTTTCGGTCTTTAGGTCTGTTTGTTTTGCTATTAAAACTTACTATGACACATTATTCTGTCAAGATAGAAATTCCCATTAAGCAGGTTGTTTCAGGTCTAGAGACCTTTCCTGGTATTAAACAAACTCATTTCCCACTAGGGCAAAAGAGCTTTTGACAAGGAACGTGACAAGCAAATCCAGAGTAATTTATTGACTCAAATGAACAATGGAGGGTACAGATCCGACATGACGGCAGTGTATGGATGACTGGGCTGTGTGCTTGTTAGAGTACTTTCATCATAAACAATGGACAGAAACCACTGAAGTTGTGTCAAAGTGTGTTTACTTGCAAGTAGAATTCACTCAGCCCGAGTACAGAGAGGGATTGCTTGAAACCTTCCACATTGGGAAATTTACGAGTGAAAATATTATCATGATATAAAGACTGTCGTCAGTGTTAATCATGAGACAGATTTCTATGTTGCCAGTTTATCAGTTTATCTTCAGTCTGGGAGTCTCCTCTGACTGCTCTGCCCCCCCGGAGACAGCCTGTGCCTTTCACAAGGACAGACTATGGCTGTAATATTGTAGGAAAGCAACCAATATAATAAGATCTATGCAAACAGTTTTAACAGTAATGAAAACAGTAGAATGCAACTCATAACTTTTCTAACAGTGCCATATATATACACACACTGTATATACAGTATGTGTGTGTGTGTCCTGTTCTTAAGGTCATGTTTTTGTTTCTCGTCTTTTTCAGGCATTCTTTGTCACTTTCTGTTTTATTTTGTAATTTCATGTGTGTGGACATCAAGTGATTTTTGTCGTAGCGCGACATCTCCATTGCCAGTCACATCAAAAAACGACACAGGAGATGGTTTCATTAAACAGCCTCACAGTGGCAGCTATGATCATGTGACCGTAGCACATGGCCGTTCTATTTAACACTGTGAAATGGAACTAGTTGAGTTTAGGCAACAAAAATACTTAGGGTTAGGAAAAGATCAGGGACGGGCTACAATGAGTTATGTTAAACTACTAAAATGAGGATGTAACTGCATCACAGACCAAGGTTTGTAAAAGTCAGGGTTAGGTTAAAACGTTTGATTAGGGTTCAAGTTTAAAAAAGCCGTCTTTGACTTTGACTTTCACACAGGATATGAACACTCCTGGGAAAAAGGTCCTGAGTTTCTTTGGCCCATCCACCACCACAACCCCCCACTACATGCACAATCAACCTACGTGAAAAATGGAGACCGTAAGAGCTGTGATTGGTCAGCTTGAGCTGCTTGTGTTTCTGATCCCAGGGGAGATTGTTGATCATGAAGACAACATCAAGAAACAGGAAAGGAGGCCCAGCCATCTTGTCCTTGTGAGTTGCATTCATCTAGCAAAGCCGCCTCCACTGCAAACCTCGTATTTATGCTATCACCCCCAGATACTGTCTCGATACTGTCAATTTGTCACAGTAAATCACAAGAAATATACACATGCATACTTCCTGATTTATGCTTGAGCAGCAACAATCCCTCATGCAGCAGTGAACCCTTCCCATTGTGTATGATTAGAGCCCGACATGGCTTGATAATACATGTCACATCCATAATGTCACCGTGGTGATACCAATGGGGGAACTCCAACACTATGAGGTATAAATCAAGTTTCACATCTGAGGCCTTTACAGCGGGATTCCATTACATTCACGACGCTGGTTTGAAGAATAAGTCATTGTTCATGAAGAACAGTGACTTCTTGCCGCTGTCATTTCGAAAGTGCAACCAGTGAGATATCAGTTGGACGTGATGTAGCCAGAAGCGACACACATACGGTATCAGAAACCGGCAAAACAACGGAAGAAAAGATCATCCTTTGTGTCTCGGAGTTCCCTGAATGGTACACCATCTAAAGACCTATCACGATCTTGGCAGGAGAACCTACGCACGGCGTAATGTCAGCAGTCAGATGGGATTACCAGGTTTGTGAATAGACATCACGTACATTTACAAGCTTGTCGTTACCTAGTGTTGGGCTTAAATCCCCCCCTCTAGATTCTTTCAGGAAGAAGGGTTCAAGTCCGTAGGTTGGATAAAAGAACGTTTATTCCAATAGAACATATATTCCAGAGAATATGCATCCATAGCTCTCCCCAAGTTTGTTTGACCCTTTAGCCCTTTCTGCTTGATCTTATGTGCCCGGGGGGGGGCGGGGGGGGGGGCAGTTCAGTTGCTACCGCGTGACATGTTTGTGTGCTGTCTTTTGTCTCCATAAGGTTATTGTCTAGCAGAGATCGGCCTGCACAATAGAGACCAGGTCTCAGACTGCTACTGGAGAGGATCTCCACCCAAACACAGGACATGACCCTAACCACTCTCGGCCCTGCTTTTCAAAACTGACGCACCCGGCAGAGCTATGGTTGGACACATTGGACCAAAACAACTTTATTGTAAGGTCACAGTGAACTAGGAACTGCATGCTTCTTATTTAGAAGTGAACCTACTAATCACACTGACACCAAGCAGACTAAGTGTAATGCTTTTGCTCTTTTAGCCCAAAATATAATGAATACGTGATTAATATAATGCACTACGTGAATATAATGTTTATGAGCACACACGATATGAATACACTTCCAACACTAGCAATGGGAACTAGCGTCCTTTCACGATGACATTTACCAGAGAGCAAAACGCTTACCATGTGTTGGCAGCTTACAAGCGCCAAATTCCTTGTTAAGAGGCAGGTTGTGGGGGGGGGGGGGGGAACAAAAACAAGGACTTTCACCCAGGAGACCAGGGGGTCCGTGTCCCGTTTGAAAATAAAAGTAAATGGAGTTTTTTTTAAACTTTTTTACTTTACTGGGTTTTACTTGAACATTTATGGTCAGTTTCAGTAAATATGACAGAAGGTTAGTTTTACAAGTCGTAGCTACTGCACCTTAAGTATAAAAAGTTACACACTTAAGCTTTAATAAAACAAGCAGTTAAACCTGAGTGAGATTACAATATTGTTCTTACATTGATAAATGCACCTCAAGATATTTCTGTAGTGATTTTGTTTGACTATGGTGTAGAAAACCAACCCGTTTCGGGTGTTTCAAGATCAAAATTTCTAGAGAAGGACATAATCTTCCACTTTACATTTTTCTCAAACCACCTCCTTCCATAAAAGATGTGATGTTTACTAGATATTTAGTATCACTCAGTACAATCTTGTAAGTCATCGGGTAGTCAGACAGACTGTTAACCTCAGAAAGAAAAACACGACATACTCCCCTTCTGAGCTTTGGTGTGGTTGTGTTATTCAAGGACTCTGGGGGCTTTCCACCCATTACTTATCTACAGTGCTACAAATACTTGCATTAAACTACACGGCGCATTAAAGTGACTCAGGCATTTCCGTCAACACCTCACATACACACATACTTACATCTTTTTTTTTAAGTTTTCAGTTTCACAACTGAAAGGGGAATGACATCTTGCATTATACTGTAAAGAGCAGTTGTGTGTGTGTTGTAATAACAGCTGGTTGTGCAAGTCAGTGCTCAGAGTTCACTCCTTCACACTTAATAAATATGACATAATTGAATAAAATCCATTGATATCTGTATTTTTAGGAGAACACCACCCTTTTCAGAGTGCATTCACAGTTCAGTTATTGGCCAGGGTGATGTATCACGTTTATTAGTCAGTCAATTTGAAATGAATATACAGTAAAAAATCTCTGTCTGCTGGAGATCTCACAAATGAAACTGGAGATATTGCAAAACAAAGTCAAGGTCTTGCAAAGGTGTTTGTCCCCAGTACATGTTTTTTGTTACAGATGTAACAAATTACATTTCTTTATTTCATATAATTATTTCATAATTATATTTCTTTATTTCTTTATTTATATTTCTTATATTTCTAATATCTGAGCAACTGTAACACAGAGTTTCCCTTCGGGGATCAATAAAGTATTTCTGATTCTGATTCTGATTCTGATTGTTTTCCCCCTCCATGTCTCACACAGGACGTTGAAGGTGTGTTGTTTTTGATTCTCGGCATGTGCAGCAAAAAACTAAACTAAACTAAACCATTTTGCCCTCATGTTGTCCTTGGGTCAAATCAACCCGTTTTCAGTTACTTATTTTTGTCACAAAAAATAACATGAATAATATCAAAAAACTTTGGAAAAAACACCAAAAACATAAAAAAAATACAGTTTTTCACGGTTGACGGGAAGACAACACAAGGGGTAAAAATGGCGGGTTTGTTCAGGACCCCCCCCCCATCTGTCCCTAGCAGTGATGACGCAGTGAATAGGGACAATTCTCTCCGACCAATCAGCTGTCTGCAGGTCTGCAGGGACTTTTATCATAATGGAAAACCAAAAAGCCGAGTAGAGGTGAGGCGAGTCGAGCAGGTAGCATGCATTCCTTATGCTTCTTCCTCTTCTTCTTTAGTTATGGCCTATGTATTTATTTCTTCATTTTTTTTGCCACTTGGCAACAAACTTGAATATCTAGGAGAAATGTTTCACCAAACCTTATTTTTTCCAATGTAACAAATGTCTTCTGATTTTATTTTGTAGGAACGAGTAACTAAGATAATTAGGGGAAATGTAGTGGAGTAAAAGTCTCCGGAAATATGAATATCGAAGTAGTGTACAGACATGGGAAAATTACATTAAGTACATTACATTAAGTACAGTAATTAAGTATTTGTACTTTGTTACATTACAGCTCTGCTGAGAGAAAACAAAAAGACTAAATCCAGACTCTTCTTAAATCACTGTAGAGCTCTTTGAGTAGCATTTTGTTATGTTTGATTAATTGATTGCTTAAAATGATCCACTGTTGTCTTACAGGGATGTTATTCTAAAATGTTTTCTACCAGTCAAAAGGAGTCACTTCTGGAGAAGAAACTCTTATTATGAATTTTCCAAAAAAGAAATAAAGGGGCTTTATGCAAGATGAATGAATAACGTCCGTCTAACTTGATTTGATCTGATTTGTTTCTGTTTATGATAGAAATCATAAGAAAGCACAGTACCAGTCAAAGGTTTGGACATGCTTTCCCATTCATGTGAATGAAAAAATGTGTTTCCAAACTTTTGACTGGTACTGTATACATAAGAAAAAACAAGTACCATTGTTTACATTTGGGATCATATTTATTCAAAGCGTCATTCAAAGCAGCCACACATGCTCCAGATTCACTTGCATACAGTTCTACTCTTGCTTTAAATGTCAATCACGAATGGCACAAAACACAAAAACTCCCTCCACCCCCGCGTCCTTCACGATGCATTTTACTCGTTTTCTATAAATAGCAAAAATAAATTAATTCACATAGTGAGCCGCTACACAAAATGACAAACCGTGCCTGTTAAACTGCAGACATAGACAGAGGTAGATATACTGAAGCCCGACACTTCACGTCACTATATTCTGTATTCCTGCAAGTTCTCTCTCTGTTTTCACCCCCAGAAAAAAAGAATAGGAGGTTTTTGTTGTTAATTGTGTTGTAACATACAATGCTTGTTGCTGTAAGGACCCAGGTGAAATGTACAGTAAGACCTTTGCGGAAAATGTGTACCTTGTTAAAGCTGCAGTAGTTAGAAAGCACGCACAAAAGTCAGAATTTCAAGCAGAGTGAGACCTCTTCCTGCAGCTCCGCCTCTCCCCTCTCTGTCTGCATGTGAGGAACAGCCAATAGGAATGCTCCCTCGCTCCCACTTTTATGAATGGCTCTGGTTCTGGAAGTGATTTTCCCCATTCAATATCTCTACTGATGTTTACATTAAAGCTATAGTGCGTCGTTTCTGTCGCCCCCATGAGGAACTCTGAGTAATGACAACAACACTGTTGGCGCATCCACATGAAACAATCCTTCCGTGATCGCCTCTCCCCCCCCCCCCCCACGCAGGTATAGTAGCCACTATTAGGAAAGTTGCTGGAGACAATCATCTGAACACAGTCACATTCATTAAGGTCCAAAAAGTTACGCACTAAAACTTTAAAATGTTATATAAGAGTCTTGGTGCTTGGAATCAAGCAAACCAGCTACAAGATGAATTGGGACCATAAAACATTTGACTCGGCGGCATTATAATAAAAAATAAAAAAAACGTAAAAAAGGCAAAGGAACAAGACTGTGTGCATAAACTATCATGGACCTCAAGGTAGACCCTTTACTAGCCAATCAACAATCAAAACCCTGATTGAGAAAACTGAACGGGATTTTCACTCCAGAACCGGAGCTCTCTGGCTGTGATTGGCCAAAGAGTCTCTCGTCTGTAAACAGAGCCAAGAGGGACGTTCAGAAGTCTTAGGCTGAAAGGGTTTTATGGAATTTTTGACAAAACAATGCCAAAAATACACTGCCTACTACAGTTTTAAAGGGTTCAGTCAGATACCACAAGTATGCACGTGTGATCTCATGAATTTTCTTTAAATGGGTTCGCTGTGAGGCGTGTACTCCTCATGAACAGACCTTTTTTTTTTAAATCTTTTCCTAATGGATCTAATATTACATGAATACTATTCCTGTGGATCACCTGAAAACATATAGCCTGGCATAGTTATTATGGTTATTTCTTATGCAAACAGCAAGGAGCAGGTCATTTAAAGCAGGGTAAGGTGGGTGTTTTGGTCAATTTAAGAATAAAAAAACAGCAACAACAAAAAAAACTGAAATGTCCTGAAAAAAAAAAGGGAATGTTAATCCGCTAATGCAGATGGAACGTGAAACAAACTATTCCATAATGAACGGTATTCTGTTTTTAACTCACCAAAAAGAAGTATTGTATTGACCGTGCCTCTCGAATAGGGCAGCAATTCTTGAACTACAGGGAAAAAAAATAGAAAAGTCTTTTTTTCGAATGAACTGGACCTCTTTTGTTGCTACAGTATAACTACGTACTT
>NW_022605310.1:0-23771 GCF_008692095.1 Etheostoma spectabile | reverse complement strand
AAACCTGTACGTAGACCTTCATCAGTCAAAGAGGAGGAAACACATCCCGGTGACTCCCTGACGTCAGCAATGTAGACATGTTTTTACAGCAGCATGTATTTCACAACCACTACTAGCCTTTAAAGCATGTTTGCAAATGCATCTAATTTAGCACGTTAATGTGTTTACTGGCTGTAAAATACAGCCTTTAACGGTTCAACAAGCCAGAGACACGCAAAGTAGCTCAGGCTATAATTCCCCAACATGAATAGAATGATACACGTCTACTATAAATCAACACATTGATATCCTTTTATTACAAAATGAATGGGAAAACTAGCCAGAAATAGCAAAAACGATCCAGTAAAGGGAACTGGCCATTGGCTTTAGTGCAAAAAAACTTTCCATTGACTGAACACTAGAAATATATTTGGGTTTCTTATCACAGAGATAAGGCCCTCCGAGCTGATGCAGGCAGGATGCAGTGTGCACACAACACGCTCTTCCACAGAACAAATTAGCATTAAAAATGTGTGCTATTTTCATGCGTGTTCGTCATTCAGCTGTTAGACGACATAGAGTAAACACTGGCCTCACGAGAAGATGATAATCTCGAGGTACGTGCCCACTGTAGCTCGCCACTAGTTATCAAATTATCTTCACTGACCACTGACAAGCAAAGTAAAACTGATTACATCTTCTCACGTCTGTATGGCTGGACCTGATTGGACGAACGCTTCACGAGGGGCGGTCTGCTGCCGGATTTCAAAACAAACCAAAACGTCTCGTTTGGAAACTTCCTCTTATTCTCTGGAACTCGTTCACCATAACGTGTTTTCTGCGAGCGATAAGCCACGCAGTCGCTGAACCTGTCTTCGCTTTAGATTGACAGCGGACAGTTTTAACAGACTTATGTGAGTTTTCGAGAGGCGGCGAGTCGAGCCGGACGCCCCGGATTTGCACAAAGCAACAAGAACGTGAACTTGAGTGAACCCAACGGGCCGGTTCTAAGGCAGTTTTTTGAAATGTTGTAAAAACCCGTCCAATAGGCCTCATTGTTACTGCTGATTCACTTCTGACTCACTGTTAGCCTCATGCATTTCCTATATAACATTAGCTACGCATTTATTTGAAACCGGGAGGGAGATTCAAAATGAAACCACTTCACAGCTATTTGTTTAACGTGCCTTCACACAAGGAGAAGCTATGATCTAAAGATAAAACCGACCAAACGACTTCCATTTCATTTATGATCATGGCATTCCTGAAGATGGTATGTCATCTCTAAGACAGCGTTGTGGCAGTTCTATACAGTCAAGGATGTGGAGTGAGACTTTTGTTGAAACTAAAATAAGACAGTTGTGCAACTGAATCAAGGTTGGTCTTCGGTGGAGTTTCTTGATTATTATCCTCTGCCGAGCATAACAAAAATGGCAAAAACAGAGTTTCCCAGAGTTAATAACAGTAACATTGTGACAGAGTCGGAGCGCAGTAAAACAGAACATCGTCTCATGTCCTGCTTTCCCCAGAGAGAAGGAGACCTTGTTTGGAACTCATGTCTAATCTTAGCAAAACATTCTTACAATGTAGACATTGGGAGCCTTTTTGACGTCTTTCTACATCTGTCCCCTCATGCCTCAAGGTTTTCTATCGGTCATTTATCTTTAGCTGCTATGGACGACTGGGCCTGGTCACGTACAAATACTAAATATCCTGACTCTACTCTCTTATTGATGAACATAAACACAGAGGCGGTAGAGCGGATGCCTGCCGATTGGAAGGTGGGTGGTTCAATCCCTGACCCCTGCAGTCCCATGTCGAAGTGTCCTTGGGCAAGACGCCATCAGAGTGTAATGTGTGTGAGTGTTTATCTGATGAGCTCCACAGTGTATGAATGTGTGTGAATGGTTCCTGTACTGTGTAACAGCGCTTTGAGGGGTTGTTAAGACTAGAAAAGCGATACATATATAAATACAGCACATTACACATCTCTGGACATCTTGGGTTTTTTCAGACTACGGGGCACCAGCTTTCAGTTGATGATTTGGGAACAGACATCTGCAGAGTGGGCTTCAGGGAGCACACATACAGAAATGAACTGAATGAAGTCATATAACACTAAAGCAGTCATGCATAATGTGATGATAATACATGAATATTATAGAAGACTACATGAAATCATGCTTAAACGTAATTTTTTCCCCATTACAATAGCATCTTTGAACTTGACAGATGTAGGACCAAGCCACCCACACTGTAGTCATTGTGTGTCTATTTATAGTGATTCTGTTCTGATTGTCTTACTGGTTGTTTAGCATGTCTCTGTCGTTGTCTTGTGTTTTTTGTGTTGTTTTGGACATCATTTAGGGACATTTTGCAGACTGGCTCGCCCCTCTCCCTTTCTCAGGTGTTGGGGTTATAGAGCCACCCAGGTAGACGTGATTGGTCTATGGAAACAAGCCAGAGAATTTTTCCCCTACTGCACAATAGATGTTCTGGTTTGAATTTGGTTTGTTGGGGCAAATAAATACTTTTTAGACCTTTTATTATTTACATGACAGCTTTAGACATGAAAGGGGAGAGAGAGGGGGAAAACCCTTCAGCATGGGGCAGCGGGTTGGAACTGAAACGGAGGCCGCTGCGTCGAGGACTGAGCCTCTGTGTCTGGGCTCTACATCTAGAACAAGGAAAGAAATGTTTTTGAATTTACATATCAGCTTGTAGTTCATCATGTATCCTGTTTTAGGAATTTGCATGCTGGTAAAAATATGCTTCTTGTGAAGCTGTTTGACGTCAGACACTGGGCTCCATTCAGCCTCCTTGGCTGCTGTGTGTACTGTTTAAACCCATGCAGCAGATACTCTATTACATATCAAATATTATACGTCTATGTTTAGCTCTATTTGCCTTCTTTTTAAGTGCCTGCCGTGTGCCTGTCTGATGATGGTCTCTGTATCACACACACTGGAAATCATCATGTCAACAACAGCGGGTCATTTGTTCGCCTAATGAGGGTTGGGGATATATATAATATTATATCTATATAATATATTATATATATATATATATATATATTTTAATACTATTATTAGCCTTTAAACCCAGGGGCTCCCAGCCTTTTTGGTTTGAGGTACCCCCCCCAAGCCCAAATGTTAACACTATTCATTACGTTAAAGTGGATGTTGTTGATTTGATGATATTGGCAATGTTTAGGTTAGTTTAAGTTACTTTGGTCAGCACTATAATATCTATATACTAGTACTATTACTACTTGGAGTGAAGCTGAATGTTTCTACAGTTTATCCATCACTTTTAGCTAATTATTTTAGAGAAGTCATTACTTTTAGCTACCTGTTAAAACTAAAACCGTTTGAGGACGGACCAAAGTTTCCTAAGCAGAAGCTTTTACGCAATTCAATTTATTCCTCTCATTCTAGCCAGACACTTCACAGAATTGTGGTGTGTGTGTGTGTGTCTGTGTGTGGTGTGTGTGTGTCTGGTTGTGTGTGTGTGTGTGTGTGTGTGTGTGTGTGTGTGTGGTGTGTGTGTGTGTGGTGTGTGTGTGTGTGTGAAACTTAGCATTGGCACACAGTGCAGGAAATCTTTAATAGAACATCCCGGCATTACTGTCTGAAACAAAACCAATCTGTACTTTTTTTTAACTTTTTTTTGCAGCCTACTTACTGGAGTTCCACAACTACAAATATCCTTTACAACTGTCCAATTTTGGCTTTTTATTTGTGTCCCATGCAACAATTGCTCTTAAGAAATTTCCTGTTATCCCCCTGAGAGGAAAAAGCTGTAAACCTTTAATTTCTTCTAAGCAGGTCTTTTACTGTAAATTGTCTTTAATGCAAATCATTGCAGTAGCAGGTTGGACAGAATAAGACTTACGTGCTCTGGTTCATTGGATATTCTTCAAATAATTTTTATTTTTATAAACAGAAATTAACAGATACAAACAACTACAAACAATACACTGAGACGTGGAACGCGTCCCAGAGCCCCAAAAAAAGAGGAAAGCTGTAAGGGAGGGAGACAAAACAACACGCGCAGAAAACAGACACACACAACAACACAAGACAAGGGGCCAATCACACGCGCAGGTTGCGGTAAAGGCTGTAGCACCAGGCTATAGCCCGGACCTCAAAGGGCCAGCGATGATTGGACAGATAGTCTAGCTAGCTGTCTGGATTTACCCTGCAGAGATCTGAGGACCAGGTAACCATAGTCCTCAGATTGGACAGATAGTCTAGCTAGCTGTCTGGATTTACCCTGCAGAGACCTGAAGACCAGGTAACCAGAGTCCTCAGATTGGACAGATAGTCTAGCTAGCTGTCTGGATTTACCCTGCAGAGACCTGAGGACCAGGTAACCATAGTCCTCAGATTGGACAGATAGTCTAGCTAGCTGTCTGGATTTACCCTGCAGAGATCTGAGGACCAGGTAATAATAGTCCTCAGAAATCCACGACAGTTTAAAATACCAACACAAAGGAAGCCCAAGGCAAATATTATCACTCTTTCCAAAACAGACGGTTTTTCTTCACAATTGACAACTGCTCCGTCTCACCCTCCCGCAAGGTTAAGAGTCTGGGTGTCATCCTTGACAGCACATTATCCTTTCAACCCATGTCAATAACATTACCCGGTCTGCCTACTTCCACCTACGTAACATCAATCGCCTCCGCCCCTCCCTTACCCCCCACACTGCTGCAATTCTTGTCCACAGTCTCGTCACTTCTCGTCTCGATTTTTGCAACTCTCTCCTCTTTGGTCTCGCTCACAAATCCCTCCACAAACTTCAATTGGTCCAGAATTCAGCTGCCCGCATCATAACTCGAACCCCCTCCATCCACCACATCACTCCTGTCCCAACAGCTCCACTGGCTCCGGTCCAGTTCCGTATCAAATTAAAACCTTCTATTAGCATTCAAGGCCATCCACAACCTCGCCCCCCCATATTTGTCTGATCTCCTCCAGCGTCCCACCCCTCCGCTCCCTCAGATCCTCTTCCTCCATAAACCTGTCTGTCCCCCCCGCCCGTCTCACCACCATGGGGGGCAGAGCATTTAGCCGCTCTGCTCCCCGTCTCTGGAACTCACTACCCCCCAATCAGAAACATTGATTCATTCCCCCATTTCAAATCACAACTAAAAAACAATTTTATAACTGCCTATTCCACTTAAATGTCTGTTGCTCCGCCTCTTCTGTGTATAGTATTTGTTTTGCTGTATAGTATTGTTTTTCTGTTGTATAGTATTGTTTGCTGTTGTATAGTTTTGTTTTTGTTGCTGTATAGTATTTGTTTGCTGTGTATAGTATTTGTTTTGCTGTTGTATAGTATTTGTTTGCTGTTGTATAGTATTTGTTTTGCTGTTGTATAGTATTTGTTGCTGTTGTATAGTATTTGTTTTGCTGTTGTATAGTATTTGTTTTGCTGTTCTTAATTTATGAATTCCCTGTGCGGCGTCCTTGAGTGCCATGAAAGGCGTCTTTAAATAAAATGTATTATTATTATTATTATTAATGTATCTGGCCTAAAAAGAGGGAAATCCAACGTATTTTCCGGCAGCAACAGAGCAATCCCCAGAAGTCAAGGACATGGACTAGCTCCAGTCCACATCCCTGAGCTGTTGAAGCAACATGCTTCTTCAAGGTCATTAAGGTCTGCTGACCAGTCTCTTCTTGTGGTCCCTAAACCACGACTCAAGAGTAGAGGGGATCGGGCTTTCTCAGTCGCAGCCCCGAGACTGTGGAATGAGTTGCCTCTTCATGTCAGACTGGCCCCCGAGAATGTGGAATGAGTTGCCTCTTCCTGTCAGACTGGCCCCCGAGACTGTGGAATGAGTCGCCTCTTCATGTCAGACTGGCCCTGAGACTGTGGAATGAGTCGCCTCTTCATGTCAGACTGGCCCTGAGACTGTGGAATGAGTCGCCTCTTCATGTCAGACTGACCCCGAGACTGTGGAATGAGTTGCCTCTTCCTGTCAGACTGGCCCCCGAGACTGTGGAATGAGTCGCCTCTTCATGTCAGACTGGCCCTGAGACTGTGGAATGAGTCGCCTCTTCATGTCAGACTGGCCCCCGAGACTGTGGAATGAGTTGCCTCTTCATGTCAGACTGGCCCCCGAGACTGTGGAATGAGTTGCCTCTTCATGTCAGACTGACCCCGAGACTGTGGAATGAGTCGCCTCTTCATGTCAGACTGACCCCGAGACTGTGGAATGAGTTGCCTCTTCATGTCAGACTGACCCCGAGACTGTGGAATGAGTCGCCTCTTCATGTCAGACTGACCCCGAGACTGTGGAATGAGTTGCCTCTTCATGTCAGACTGACCCCGAGACTGTGGAATGAGTCGCCTCTTCATGTCAGACTGACCCCGAGACTGTGGAATGAGTCGCCTCTTCATGTCAGACTGACCCCGAGACTGTGGAATGAGTTGCCTCTTCATGTCAGACTGACCCCGAGACTGTGGAATGAGTCGCCTCTTCATGTCAGACTGACCCCGAGACTGTGGAATGAGTTGCCAGGTCAACCTGGTTGTTTTTAAATGTGCTTTAGAATTAAAGATTGATTGATTGATTGATGGACTAGGGCAGAAGCCACTCTCATCTGATACTAAGGCTGAGTTTGTGGAGAATCATGTGGGCACATGACTGTACGTGTGGTGATGGATGGATGCAGGTACAGCAGGTTCAGCAGCTCGCTCATTCTTAAAACTCAAGTGGTTCAAGGTCACTGTCAGCAAAGCACCGCATGTGTTTAAGGGTTGAACAATTTTACAGCTGCTAACAGGAAGATTCAGGGAGGGATAATGATGTCAACTTGAGAAAGCGAGTTATTTTCCATGTTGCTAGTGTTGCTAATCTGCAGCGTTACTAGGCGGATCTGTTAGTCAGTTACAACAGGGTGTTACTGGAAAACCTTCCGTTTACACGTCAGACCTCCCACTATGTGTAAAGTTAAGTCAAGTCCTACTAGGGAGGGTGGATCATGAAAAAGATCTTAGTTAAGCATAATTACGTTGGTAATACAATCATAAGTCATTGAGTATTGGAAAGCATTTTGTTCATCTTAACCCTCATGTTTTTCTCATGTTGTCCTATATCAACGTTCTTTTTAATTCCCCAAAATAACATGATTGATTCCAACAACGCTCTTTGGCAAGTACACATCTCTACTGTCATAATTTTGGGGGCATCTTATTCAATTTTATAGCTGTCAGTAGCGAGACAAATGAAACCAATCGGTGCTGCCTACACCGAGTTATCCTCCTGCTAGCGTTAGCACTCAACAGGATTAAACAGGGCAAGTTTTAAACATGATTTTAGCCTTTAAACATGTTCAAAATGTCATAAAAGTGCCTGTTTTTGTTACAATTTACTAGTATGGACTTCACCGGACAACAAGAAATAAACAGAGGTACGTACGTGCCGGGCTGCTGAATCAACACAGCTAGTCATCAAAGTTTAATCGCATATTTTTTTGGACTCCTAGTGATCACAAAATCAATGTAATAAAAAGAAAAAACAACTATTTTGTGAATGACATTTTGGCAAAAAAAAACTCTTAGCACTCCAAATTAAAAAAAAAATAAAAACTGAGCTATGTGTGTACGACCTGAATTCTCCTTTAAGTATTTTGCCCCTGGCTGGTTTTAAACCAGTCTATGTGCCTCCTTCAGCGTCAGGATATGGTTTCACAGTGTTGCAATGCAGGACTTTATAAATAGCTGAAGGAGGGAGATTTGTGACATTGTGACAGGTTTTCAGGAGTGTGTTTCGCCGTCTGTGGTCTCATGACAGTCTCGCATGACAAGTCCAAAAACAAGGAATCACGTTGGAAAACTTTAAACAGTTACATTGTGACAGCAGCTGTAAACACCCCAAAAAACTGTGATTGCAACCAGTCAGTCTGGTGTCATGGTCAAGATTAGGATTCATTCTTTTCTCTTCTCTTTCTCTCTCTCTCTTTCCCCTCTCTCTCTCTCTCTCTTCTCTCTCTCTCTCTCTCCTCTCTCTCTCCTCTCTTCTCTCTCTCTCTCTCTCTCACACACACTCTCTCTCGAGTGGGCAAATGCTCACATTCAATGGCGTCTGGCACATTGGATTGGATTGTTGTTCTCTTTACGGATGAACCCTCACCTTAAACCTTAACCCTAACCATAACACCAGATACTGACTGTGTCTCCCCCCCCCCCCCCCAAATCCATGCACATAGAGTGGCCTCTTATTGCGGCCAGCCTAAACCACACCTGTGCAAGGTGGATGGATTATCTCGGCAAAGGAGAAGTGCTCACTAACACAGATTTAGACAGATTTGTGAACAATATTCAAGAGAAATAAGCCTTTGTGTACATAGAAAAAGTCTTAGATTTTTGAGTCCAACTCATGAAAAACAGGGGCAAAAACAAAAGTGTTGCGTTTATGATTTAGTTCGGTATATTTTGGGAATGAAAAACTATTGTTAGTTTGTAGATTTCTCTCCAGCTAGATCATTTTAACATGTTATTTTTTAATCATTTCACAGATTGTGTACACCGATTCTGAGGTTTGGAACCAGGCTGAGACAGTGAAACAGTACTTGTGTTGCAGGAATTGTAGTTTTTATGGACATTTTCACACGTTTTGTGCCTTAAAATTGAGGAACTGGTGGAATCTACATTGACAGCTCATGTCCTGAATAGCTTGACCCATAGTGTAGTATTCTTTTAACATCTGTGTACTTACATTATGCTAACGTTTGACACTTCAAGGCTTACGGACGTTTTCTTCTAGTCTGGATCGATGACAACTCATCGAGAGGACAATCGCCGAAACATCGGAGACAACAACAAAGTTCAATCTAGCAAGTTACACACAGAAAATGACTATGAAGGTCATGAAGAACATTTAAATGTTCAACAAGGCAGGATTGCTTCTTTTGGAGAATGATTGTAAAGATCTATAAAGAATGTGTTTACGGCTTTTCCTCTCTAATTAGATTAGATCAGATTGGGGGGATTGGCTGTGTGACGAAGTACGCAACGCAAAGAAAAAAAGCTTTTTAACAATGCATCCAGCTCATTTAAATCGCTCATGTTACTGTATTGTGTGAACAGTTAACTTCACTTAACATTCTTAACAATCTGTGCAATTTCATACAGTGCAATATATAATATATTAACCATTCCATTTCATTACTGTGCAATATTTATTTATTTATTATTTAGTACTTTAACCATTCCATTTCATTACTGTGCAATAATTATTAATTTGCCAATACTTATCTACTTTCACACAATGTGTATTCAAAGCTATTTTATATATATGTTTACAGTGGTTCTCCGGACTCAGGACTGTGCACCCCCCCCCCTCCCCTCCCCCCTCTCTTTTTCCTCTGCACTACCCACACTTTATATTTTGACTTGATATTTTACATTGTTATCTTATATTTCTTATATTTTTGTGTCACACTGTAAAGGGGTTGCTTCAATCTCGTTGCACAGGTACTGTGTACAAGTGTATAATGACAATAAAGGCTTGGAAATAGGTCTGGCAATGCAAGACTACTATTCTTAAAGCCAGTAAAAGGCCGGTGGAGGGGGATCATTTGACCCTTTCCTGCTCCCGTTCCTCTTTATTGTGGGTCTTGAGTCTTGACGAGAGAGACGGGAACTCACCAGCTGCTTCGTCACTGTAAAAAACCGGCATCCATTTCCTGCTTCATTTAGACTGGCAGCTTTACAATTCAGCAGCAATGTTGTTATCAAAGGTATGAAGAAACAGAAAGGTTATGAGCAACTGGGCAGTGTTGGGAGCTGCTGATGCACGTGAACATGATGCCCGTTAAGATCTTGGTTGGTGGATTCCCTCAGATGATCAGATTTCCTGGTACAAACAGGAAGCTGTTGTGTTCACAGAGAAAATCACCAGCTACTTCCTGATGAACTTTCCCATCTGGGGAGTTGGTCACGCCTGCGTTCTTCCTTCATAAGTTTTCGGGTTGTTGTTTGTCATTGGCAAGAAGAGAGCTTCACAAGCAGAATAAAAAGCTCAAGAATGACAGCGTAAAAGCACTAAAAGAGCAACATACAAACAGAAAAAACCATTGAACACAATGAAGGGCAGAATCAGGTGAAGTTAATGCGATAAAAACATGTTTTGAGCTTGGATTTGAACTCGCTCGCTCTTCTCTCAAACGCTCTGTCATTTTGTTATTATCTCCACATTTTCCAATCTGTAAGTGTTTCTGTGTTGAACTCGTACGATATCCCATGAAATTATGGCGACCTTAAACATGACGGTTAAGTTTAGTGGTCTTTACAGTTACATTAAGCCAAAAAAAAGGTGACTGTAAGTTGGGTACAGAGCACCGTGAGGGGACGATCGTTTCAGTGGGCGATGCAGTTAAGTTTAGCCAACAAAAGGTGTTGTCCTGTTACGTAATGACATCAAAATGAGACAAAAAAACCCATTTGAGGTTAGGAAATGTGAAATTTATCAGGATGATTCCCCCTGCTTCGTGCGATGACTCTGGCGATGTGAAGGAGTTCAGACAGATATGGAGGAGCAAGGTTATGGATGGCTTTGAAAGTATGGAGAAGGATTTTAAATTGTATTCTGAATGGAACTGGAAGCCAATGGAGCTGCTGAAGGACAGGGGTTATTTGATGAGAAGACGGGGTTCAGGTGATGACACCTGCTGCTGAAGGACAGGGGTTATTTGATGAGAAGACGGGGTTCAGGTGATGACACCTGCTGCTGAAGGACAGGGGTTATATGATGAAAAGACGGGGGTTCAGGTGATGACACCAGCTGCTGAGTTCTGAAGAAGTTGAAGTTTATTGTGGTGCATACAGTAATAAACATGTGGAATACATGCAAATTAATGTGCATTACATTTCGTAGCTACATGTCCAAATGGTTCCTGAGAACAGTCTTACAGGTGACTGAGGAGATGAGTCTCGCAGAATCTGGGACTTTGTCTGAATCACTTCCTCTCTGTTGTAATATTGTCTTTCGGTTTTCCTACTTTTGCTTTGCTTTGTCTGTCAAAGCATTTTGCAACCCTTTACTAATGGGTGCCATTGATATTTTTTATTGTTATTATGACTGTGTGCATGTCTATTTTATCCAACTAGAACCGTAAATGGCCTTCAGCGGCAAACATTATGAGGAACTTAGGGTTAAATTTCACAGCACCTTTATAGCAGAGAGATCAAATACGCCCACGAATTTCACACGATCGGAAATGACAGCAAAGTCGAGGTAGCAGTCTGATAGTCTTCCTTTTTTTAAGTGGGAAACGCATATAAGCAAACTTCACAGCGATAACATCTCGCCCACAACCTTTGAGTTTAACTTTCGGTCTTTAGGTCTGTTTGTTTTGCTATTAAAACTTACTATGACACATTATTCTGTCAAGATAGAAATTCCCATTAAGCTGGTTGTTTCAGGTCTAGAGACCTTTCCTGGTATTAAACAAACTCATTTCCACTAGGGCAAAAGAGCTTTTGACAAGGAACGTGACAAGCAAATCCAGAGTAATTTATTGACTCAAATGAACAATGGAGGGTACAGATCCGACATGACGGCAGTGTATGGATGACTGGGCTGTGTGCTTGTTAGAGTACTTTCATCATAAACAATGGACAGAAACCACTGAAGTTGTGTCAAAGTGTGTTTACTTGCAAGTAGAATTCACTCAGCCCGAGTACAGAGAGGGATTGCTTGAAACCTTCCACATTGGGAAATTTACGAGTGAAAAATTATATCATGATATAAAGACTGTCGTCAGTGTTAATCATGAGACAGATTTCTATGTTGCCAGTTTATCAGTTTATCTTCAGTCTGGGAGTCTCCTCTGACTGCTCTGCCCCCCCGGAGACAGCCTGTGCCTTTCACAAGGACAGACTATGGCTGTAATATTGTAGGAAAGCAACCAATATAATAAGATCTATGCAAACAGTTTTAACAGTAATGAAAACAGTAGAATGCAACTCATAACTTTTCTAACAGTGCCATATATATACACACACTGTATATACAGTATGTGTGTGTGTCCTGTTCTTAAGGTCATGTTTTTGTTTCTCGTCTTTTCAGGCATTCTTTGTCACTTTCTGTTTTATTTTGTAATTTCATGTGTGTGGGACATCAAGTGATTTTTGTCGTAGCGCGACATCTCCATTGCAGTCACATCAAAAAACGACACAGGAGATGGTTCATTAAACAGCCTCACAGTGGCAGCTATGATCATGTGACCGTAGCACATGGCCGTTCTATTTAACACTGTGAAATGGAACTAGTTGAGTTTAGGCAACAAAAATACTTAGGGTTAGGAAAAGATCAGGGACGGGCTACAATGAGTTATGTTAAACTACTAAAATGAGGATGTAACTGCATCACAGACCAAGGTTGTAAAAGTCAGGGTTAGGTTAAAACGTTTGATTAGGGTTCAGTTTTAAAAAAGCCGTCTTTGACTTGACTTTCACACAGGATATGAACACTCCTGGGAAAAAGGTCCTGAGTTTCTTTGGCCCATCCACCACCACAACCCCCCACTACATGCACAATCAACCTACGTGAAAAATGGAGACCGTAAGAGCTGTGATTGGTCAGCTTGAGCTGCTTGTGTTTCTGATCCCAGGGGAGATTGTTGATCATGAAGACAACATCAAGAAACAGGAAAGGAGGCCCAGCCATCTTGTCCTTGTGAGTTGCATTCATCTAGCAAAGCCGCCTCCACTGCAAACCTCGTATTTACTGCTATCAACAGCCAGATACTGTCTCGATACTGTCAATATTGTCACAGTAAATCACAAGAAATATACACATGCATACTTCCTGATTTATGCTTGAGCAGCAACAATCCCTCATGCAGCAGTGAACCCTTCCCATTGTGTATGATTAGAGCCCGACATGGCTTGATAATACATGTCACATCCATAATGTCACCGTGGTGATACCAATGGGGGAACTCCAACACTATGAGGTATAAATCAAGTTTCACATCTGAGGCCTTTACAGCGGGATTCCATTACATTCACGACGCTGGTTTGAAGAATCAAGTTGTTCATGAAGAACAGTGATTCTTGCCGCTGTCATTTCGAAAGTGCAACCAGTGAGATATCAGTTGGACGTGATGTAGCCAGAAGCGACACACATACGGTATCAGAAACCGGCAAAACAACGGAAGAAAGATCATCCTTTGTGTCTCGGAGTCCCTGAATGGTACACCATCTAAAGACCTATCACGATCTTGGCAGGAGAACTACGCCGGCGTAAATGTCAGCAGTCAGATGGGATTACCAGGTTTGTGAATAGACATCACGTACATTTACAAGCTTGTCGTTACCTAGTGTTGGGCTTAAATCCCCCCCTCTAGATTCTTTCAGGAAGAAGGGTTCAAGTCGTAGGTTGGATAAAAGAACGTTTATTCCAATAGAACATATATTCCAGAGAATATGCATCCATAGCTCTCCCCAAGTTTGTTTGACCCTTTAGCCCTTTCTGTTGATCTTATGTGCCCGGGGGGGGCGGGGGGGGGGGGGAGTTCAGTTGCTACCGCGTGACATGTTGTGTGCTGTCTTTTGTCTCCATAAGGTTATTGTCTAGCAGAGATCGGCTCTGCACAATAGAGACCAGGTCTCAGACTGCTACTGGAGAGGATCTCACCCAAACACAGGACATGACCCCTAACACATCCGGCCTGCTTTTCAAAACTGACGCACCCGGCAGAGCTATGGTTGGACACATTGGACCAAAACAACTTTATTGTAAGGTCACAGTGAACTAGGAACTGCATGCTTCTTATTTAGAAGTGAACCTACTAATCACACTGACACCAAGCAGACTAAGTGTAATGCTTTTGCTCTTTTAGCCCAAAATATAATGAATACGTGATTAATATAATGCACTACGTGAATATAATGTTTATGAGCACACACGATATGAATACACTTCCAACACTAGCAATGGGAACTAGCGTCCTTTCACGATGACATTTACCAGAGAGCAAAACGCTTACCATGTGTTGGCAGCTTACAAGCGCCAAATTCCTTGTTAAGAGGCAGTTGTGTGGGGGGGGGGGGGAAACAAAACACAGGACTTTCACCCAGGAGACCAGGGGGTCCGTGTCCCGTTTGAAAATAAAAGTAAATGGAGTTTTTTTTAAACTTTTTTACTTTACTGGGTTTTACTTGAACATTTATGGTCAGTTTCAGTAAATATGACAGAAGGTTAGTTTTACAAGTCGTAGCTACTGCACCTTAAGTATAAAAGTTACACACTTAAGCTTTAATAAACAAGCAGTTAAACCTGAGTGAGATTACAATATTGTTCTTACATTGATAAATGCACCTCAAGATATTTCTGTAGTGATTTTGTTTGACTATGGTGTAGAAAACCAACCCGTTTCGGGTGTTTCAAGATCAAAATTTCTAGAGAAGGACATAATCTTCCACTTTACATTTTTCTCAAACCACCTCCTTCCATAAAAGATGTGATGTTTACTAGATATTTAGTATCACTCAGTACAATCTTGTAAGTCATCGGGTAGTCAGACAGACTGTTAACCTCAGAAAGAAAAACACGACATACTCCCCTTCTGAGCTTTGGTGTGGTTGTGTTATTCAAGGACTCTGGGGGCTTTTCCACCCATTACTTATCTACAGTGCTACAAATACTTGCATTAAACTATACACGGCGCATTAAAGTGACTCAGGCATTTCCGTCAACACCTCACATACACACATACTTACATCTTTTTTTTTAAGTTTTCAGTTTCACAACTGAAAGGGGAATGACATCTTGCATTATACTGTAAAGAGCAGTTGTGTGTGTGTTGTAATAACAGCTGGTTGTGCAAGTCAGTGCTCAGAGTTCACTCCTTCACACTTAATAAATATGACATAATTGAATAAAATCCATTGATATCTGTATTTTTAGGAGAACACCACCCTTTTCAGAGTGCATTCACAGTTCAGTTATGGCCAGGGTGATGTATCACGTTTATTAGTCAGTCAATTTGAAATGAAATACAGTAAAAAAAATCTCTGTCTGCTGGAGATCTCAACAATGAAACTGGAGATATTGCAAAACAAAGTCAAGGTCTTGCAAAGGTGTTTGTCCCCAGTACATGTTTTTTGTTACAGAGGTAACAAATTACATTTCTTTATTTCATATAATTATTTCATAATTATATTTTTCTTTTCTTTATTTATATTTCTTATATTTCTAATATCTGAGCAACTGTAACACAGAGTTTCCCTTCGGGGATCAATAAGTATTTCTGATTCTGATTCTGATTCTGATTGTTTTCCCCTCCATGTCTCACACAGGACGTTGAAGGTGTTGTGTTTTGATTCTCGGCATGTGCAGCAAAAAACTAAACTAAACTAAACCATTTTGCCCTCATGTTGTCCTTGGGTCAAATCAACCCGTTTTCAGTTACTTATTTTTGTCACAAAAAATAACATGAATAATATCAAAAAACTTTGGAAAAAACACCAAAAAAAAAAAAAATACAGTTTTTTCACGGTTGACGGGAAGACAACACAAGGGGTAAAAATGGCGGGTTTGTTCAGGACCCCCCCCCATCTGTCCCTAGCAGTGATGACGCAGTGAATAGGGACAATTCTCTCCGACCAATCAGCTGTCTGCAGGTCTGCAGGGACTTTTATCATAATGGAAAACCAAAAGCCGAGTAGAGGTGTGTGAGCGAGTCGAGCAGGTAGCATGCATTCCTATGCTTCTTCCTCTTCTTCTTTAGTTATGGCCTATGGTTTATTTCTTCATTTTTTTGCCACTTGGCAACAAACTTGAATATCTAGGAGAAATGTTTCACCAAACCTTATTTTTTCCAATGTAACAAATGTCTTCTGATTTTATTTTGTAGGAACGAGTAACTAAGATAATTAGGGGAAATGTAGTGGAGTAAAAGTCTCGGAAATATGAATATCGAAAGTAGTGTACAGACATGGGAAAATTACATTAAGTACATTACATTAAGTACAGTAATTAAGTATTTGTACTTTGTACATTACAGCTCTGCTGAGAGAAAACAAAAAGACTAAATCCAGACTCTTTCTTAAATCACTGTAGAGCTCTTTGAGTAGCATTTTGTTATGTTTGAGTAATTGATTGCTTAAAATGATCCACTGTTGTCTTACAGGGATGTTATTCTAAAATGTTTTCTACCAGTCAAAAGGAGTCATTCTGGAGAAGAACTCTTATTATGAATTTCCAAAAAAAAAAAGAAATTAAAGGGCTTTATGCAAGATGAATGAATAACGTCCGTCTAACTTGATTTGATCTGATTTGTTTCTGTTTATGATAGAAATCATAAGAAAGCACAGTACCAGTCAAAGGTTTGGACATGCTTTCCCATTCATGTGAATGAAAAAATGTGTTTCCAAACTTTTGACTGGTACTGTATACATAAGAAAAAACAAGTACCATTGTTTACATTTGGGATCATATTTATTCAAAGCGTCATTCAAAGCAGCCACACATGCTCCAGATTCACTTGCATACAGTTCTACTCTTGCTTTAAATGTCAATCACGAATGGCACAAAACACAAAAACTCCTCCACCCGCGTTCCTCTCACGATGCATTTTACCTCGTTTTCTATAAATAGCAAAAATAAATTAAGTTCACATAGTGAGCCGCTACACAAAATGACAAACCGGTGCCTGTTAAACTGCAGACATAGACAGAGGTAGATATACTGAAGCCCGACACTTCACGTCACTATATTCTGTATTCCTGCAAGTTCTCTCTCTGTTTTCACCCCCAGAAAAAAAGAATAGGAGGTTTTTGTTGTTAATTGTGTTGTAACATACAATGCTTGTTGCTGTAAGGACCCAGGTGAAATGTACAGTAAGACCTTTGCGGAAAATGTGTACCTTGTTAAAGCTGCAGTAGTTAGAAAGCACGCACAAAAGTCAGAATTTCAAGCAGAGTGAGACCTCTTCCTGCAGCTCCGCCTCTCCCCTCTCTGTCTGCATGTGAGGAACAGCCAATAGGAATGCTCCCTCGCTCCCACTTTTATGAATGGCTCTGGTTCTGGAAGTGATTTTCCCCATTCAATATCTCTACTGATGTTTACATTAAAGCTATAGTGCGTCGTTTCTGTCGCCCCCATGAGGAACTCTGAGTAATGACAACAACACTGTTGGCGCATCCACATGAAACAATCCTTCCGTGATCGCCTCTCCCCCCCCCCCCACGCAGTTACTAGTAGCCACTATTAGGAAAGTTGCTGGACGACAATCATCTGAACACAGTCACATTCATTAAGGTCCAAAAAGTTACGCACTAAAACTTTAAATGCTTATATAATGAGTCTTGGTGCTTGGAATCAAGCCAACCAGCTACAAGATGAATTGGGACCATAAAACATTTGACTCGGCGCATTATAATAAAAAATAAAAAAAACGTAAAAAAGGCAAAGGAACAAGACTGTGTGCATAAACTATCATGGACCTCAATGGTAGACCTTTACTAGCCAATCACCAATCAAAACCCTGATTGAGAAACTGAACGGGATTTTCACTCCCAGAACCGGAGCTCTCTGGCCTGTGATTGGCCAAAGAGTCTCTCGTCTGTAAACAGAGCCAAGAGGACGTTCAGAAGTCTTTAGGCTGAAAGGGTTTTATGGAATTTTTGCCCAACAATGCCAAAAATACACTGCCTACTACAGTTTTAAAGGGTTCAGTCAGATACCACAAGTATGCACGTGTGATCTCATGAATTTTCTTTAATTGGTTCGCCTGTGAGGCGTGTACTCCTCATGAACAGACCTTTTTTTTTTAAATCTTTTTCCTAATATGATCTAATATTACATGACATACTATTCCTGTGGATCACCTGAAAACATATAGCCTGGCATAGTTATTATGGTTATTTCTTATGCAAACAGCAAAGGAGCAGGTCATTTAAAGCAGGGTAAGGTCTGGGTTGTTTGGTCAATTCTAAGAATAAAAAAACAGCAACAACAAAAAACTGAAATGTCCTGAAAAAAAAGGGAATGTTAATCCGCTTAATGCAGATGGAAGTGAACAAACTATTCCACTAATTGAACGGTATTCTGTTTTTAACTCATACAAAAAGAAGTATTGTATTGACCGTGCCTCTCGAATAGGGCAGCAATTCTTGAACTACAGGAAAAAAATAGAAAAGTCTTTTTTTCGAATGAACACTGGACCTCTTTTGTTGCTACAGTATAACTACGTACTTTCTACCTCAGCCTTTCACTGTACGTCCACCTCATTACCCAGAGCACACAGCTGCTTTAGATTCGACTCGATTCTCTGCAGCTTGTTGTGTAGCCGCTCGGCGACGCCGGTCGCTCCCGTTTGGGTCAGGATCCCCGGGAGCTGCCGGATCTGATTGGCCGAGGCGGAGGCGACCCAGCTGTTGATCCGCGCGTGGAGCTCCGACTGGTTGAGACCTGAAGCTCCACCTTGCCTCTTGCCGTCCTCGGACGGGAGGTTGTGAACGACCTGACGCAGCCGCCGGGCGTTCATTTTATGGTGGATGAAGAAAGCCGGGATGATTTCTTTGAGGTAGTCCCCGCTGTCTGCAGGAAAGAAAGAAGGGAATCAGGAACTGGTGAGGAACAGGGGTGGGACAAAAAAAAACAGATACAGAATACATTGCTGTCCTTTAGGGGTGGGGGGGGAATCGATACAGCGTAGTACCGCGATATTTTCAGTGGCAATACTGTATCGATACACAGGTGTCAAGAATGGATCTTTTATCATGTATTTGTTGGTCAGTTTGTCCCATTTTTCAACAATAACATTGAAGTGAGATGAACAAACAGAGAAATGTTTCTTTTTAGATGAAACAGATGTGGACTAAGTTTCCTTTTGGGGACGTGATTTGAAATTGGGAAAAATCAGAAGTTGGGAAAAACGTTATAAATTGCAATATAAATATCGCAGAATATTGCAACATGTTTAAAATCACAATAATATTATATCGTGGCGTAAGTATCGTGATGATATCTTGTCGCAAGGTGTCTGGTGATCCCCCCCCACCTCCGTAGTCTATATCGACGATGTTTTATTTTCGGGATTGTTTAAGTCTCGCCGGAAATCTGCTGGATGTCTCTCATTTCAGCCGGAGGTCCTTCGCCTTCTGCTTTCTTTGTGTGGGAATTTGAAATTTCTGCTGATTTCTGAGGACTATGGTTACCTGGTCCTCAGGTCTCTGCAGGGTAAATCCAGACAGCTAGCTAGACTATCTGTCCAATCTGAGGACTATGGTTACCTGGTCCTCACTCCTGCAGGGTAAATCCAGACCGCTAGACTATCTGACTATCTGAGTTTTCTGTTGTACTTCTTCTTTTGCAAAGGCACCGTTGCACCACCCGGCACTTAGCACCACCCAAGACAATGACAACAACAACCGCTGCGTCATGGAGTAAACCTCCATATATGGGCGCCTGCTCTCCCACTGAGCTATCAGGGCGTCCCCATAGTAACTGAACATAAGTTATTAGCTGTAGAGGAGGAGGTTTTCAGCAGGATGGGGGACGACAATTGAGGAAAATAACAAAATGCCCAGCACTTTTAAGTCCAACGTCAGGAACCATAGATGTTCATAGTCATGTAATTAAATTTACAGACTAACAAGCGTGTGCTTCAGTTTGGACTTGCATTGAATAAAGGGAGAAAACCTGTATTTAACCTTTTTACAGACATTAACTAAGTCGTTTTTCGGGCCTAAACCTAACCAAACTGCGACCGTTTCACATTGTTAACGGCGTTAAAACCACGGCCGCAAAGCCCTCTGGTTTAAATTAGAGATTCCAGCATAGGCAGAGTTTGACATTCGAGCCAGGTGGGGTAAAAAAGTCTACGGACTAAAAGAAGAAGAAAAAGGTAATCAGCGGCAGAAGCAGGGGGTAAGCCTCTCGTCTCTAATCGTAGCTCCCATGCTACGAAGCCATCACCTTCAGTTAGCATCCCATTGACTGCCATTCATGTTTGCGCCACTTTGACAGTGTAATGCCAAGCCATCACTGGAACAGTGCTTCTATTTTCCTTCACTGGTCTCCGTCCAGAACAACGGGATCTGTTGGTCCATTTCTTTAACTGTCTATGGGCAGAACCGGCAGCAGTACTGCTGTCAATGTTTCGATTTGATCCGATGACCTACTTGATTGGATCAAGCCTTTCATTCGCAATAAAATAACTCACCCTAACCCAGTTAGTTTACAAGGGGGAGAGTCCTGGCATATTTATATTCTGTGTTGTGTGTCTGATGTACGTGTGCTGCTGTAACACCATAATTTCCCTTTTTTTTTTTTTAATCATTAATGCCTTGTAATGCCGCACAGTGCCCTGCTATGCCATGAACTACCAGAGAACGCCTACCAAGAGCCTGGGTCTGGGTCTGGGTCTAGGTCTAGGTCTGGGTCTGGGTCTGGGTCTGTCCCAGGTTTCTTCCTAAAAGGAAGTTTTTCCTCTCCACTCTCTCCCTGTTGCTTGCTCTGGAGGAAACTACTAGACCTGTTGGGTCCTTGTACATTATAGAGTGTGGTCTAGACCTGCTCTATCTGTAAAGTGTCTCAAGATAACTCTTGTTATGAATTGATACCATAAATAAAATTGAATTGAAATTGAATTGAATTAATATCTATCTATTCGGTTAAGCAAGCTCGGATGTGTCGACTGTAAATCGGCCTTCTCTAACCCCCACTCCTCCCGCAACCATCTTGGTGCTGATTGGCTGGAATGTGGTTTGTTGTATTTTGGTGCACAGCCTGTGCCTTTAGTGTTTTTTCGACATTGACGCCTGTGTTGTTTCCCAAGATCGGGCTTTTTCACAGTGTATTCAGGGGGCAGGCAGCTAGCGGTTCAAGGAGAGACGCCTTTGATATGAAATAAAAATGAAATCGCGCTGAAACCACGCAGGAAACTCATAGTGCACCTTTAACCCTCATGACGTCCTCATGTTGTCCTCAGGTCAAATTGACCCGTTTTCCTATCATGTTCTTTTTAATTCTCCAAAATAACATGACTGATTCCACACAACGCTTCTTTGGCACGTACAATCTCTACTTTCATTAATTTTGGGGCGTCTTATTCAATTTTATAGCATTTAAAGTTGACATGTTCCAGTCTGTGATCATCTATCAAACATTTCCTTTCATTTTAGTCTAATAATTCCTAATTTCTGCTTTTCTAACTCAACATTAGGTATAATTTCTTATACATGAGGGTTATTGATCATAAATTCCAAAATAACTGTAAAACTAGTTAATAGTCACTGATTCGTATTGACAAAAAAGTGGACAAACATTGCAAAAAGGGTCAAAAGTGTTTAAAAAAAAAAAGGGACAAAAACGTCAGAAAAATCAAACATCGATATAAAAAGCGTCAAGAAAAGTGTGATTTTCCATTTTGAGCGGAAGACAACACAAATGTTAGAAGATCTGACACACTGGTATCGGATCAATACTCGCTGTCGGCCGAGACGCAGGTCCTGGTATCGGAATCGATATCAGGAGGAAAAACTAGTATCGGACCCTCTCTGGTTTGGATACGAGGACAGAACACGCTTCTGTGGGTCGTGTTCGAGGCTAGGCATTAACGACCCATGTGTTCGGACGGTTTGGGGTTACTTGTTGTTGTCTCACCTCTGGATTTGAGTTCTTCGCAGCTCGTGCACACGCTGTCGTGCCAGGTGGAGCCCTTCAGCACCAGCCTCAGCCCCGCAGCCTCGCAGCCTCTGTGCAGCGTGCAGTTCTGCACGGCGGACACGGTGGTGGAGTAGCTGCCGTCGGGACAGGTCTGGCACACTGTGTCCTCGTCAGGTCCCTGGAGGAGGACAACGGGACATTGGTTTTTAGATAAAAGACGAGTGCCACATCGGTGGTCCTGATGAAATTATCTGTCCAGATGAGTCACACTTTGAGTGTCAGTAAAACAAAAAAAACTCTCTTTGCAGCCAAACAAATGATATGCACTTTGGAAAAAAGATATGTGCAATGAGCCACACATGAAAATGTCTAAAACTACAAATAATTGTAGGGACCCAAAGTGCAAAGCCCCTGAGAGTTTCTTTGCAGGTCCTTTTAACCCTCATGTTGTCCTCAGGCCTATATCTACGTTCCTGTACCCAAAATAACATGATTGATTCAACACAACGCTCTTTGGCTAGTACACATCTCTACTTTCATTAATTTTGGGGCGTCTTATTCAATTTTATAGCATTTGAAAAGTGTTTTTGAAATAGTATTGCGTAAAAGTTGACATATTCCAGCCTGTGATTATCCATCAAACATCCATTCCTTTAATTTTAGTCTCAATAATTCCTAATTTCTGCTTTTCTAAGTCAAATATTAGGCATAATTTCCTATAAATGAGGTTTGTTGACCGTAAACCCCAAATAACTGTAAAACTAGTAATAAGTTAATGTTACGTAGTGTTAAAAATGTCAAAAAAAGTGACAAACATTGATTAAAAAGCACAAAAACAGTGTTTTTTTTCAATTTTGACGGGAAGACACAGTCAGACGAGTTAAGTTTAGAGTTAAATTATACTTAATGTCCCTTAAATATATTGTTGTTGTGTGCTAAATTAATGTAAATGTAGTCTAGTTGCAGCTGTTTGCCTCTGTGGGGCAGTAAATGTCCTAAAATCCTCCTGCTGTAATGGTGTGGTAGTGATGCTGTTCAGCTGTTTCCTTAAACCTTTTTAAATGAACATAAACCAACGGCACGGCTTGTCTGATTGGTTGTAACAATAACAACAGTAACAGAGTACAGCTGTTGCAGCTTCAGGCAGTGTTAGTGTGGAGCTCCGAGACCTGGTACGAGTACAATCTTAATCCGTTATATTCCTAATTTAAAGGAAACGTGCAGGCTTAAGGACGGCTTAACAACTAAATAGACTTAAAGTCGTATTAAATTAACAGATCTGAAACCATAGTTGCTGAGTCAAGGTAGTTTTTGAAATAATGTTGCAAGCAGCAATCAGAGTTGCCACAGCAGTATGCAAATATACTGGACTCGAGCATTGTGGGTGATGGAGTCAAGTCAATGAGATGACAAACAGTTTCTCTGACAGGTCTTAATGGCGTCATGTGGTCAGTACTTTGGCGCTTAAATGGATTGTTAGTCTGTTTGTCTGGTTTTCAAGAATATAAGATAGATAGATAGATAGATAAAAAGATGATAGATAGATAGATAGATAGATAGATAGATAGATAGATAGATAGATAGATAGATAGATAGATAGATAGATAGATAGAGCAAAAGATGATAGATAGATAGATAGATAGATAGATAGATAGAGCAAAAGATGATAGATAGATAGATAGATAGATAGATAGATAGATAGATAGATAGATAGATAGATAGATAGATAGATAGAGCAAAAGATGATAGATAGATAGATAGATAGATAGATAGATAGATAGATAGAGCAAAAGATGATAGATAGATAGATAGATAGAGCAAAAGATGATACATAGATAGATAGATAGATAGATAGATAGATAGATAGATAGATAGATAGATAGATAGATAGATAGATATTATTTGGAGCAATCCAACGAATAATCCTGGAATCTTCCCTGCTTGACACTGTGGTGCTGATCCCTGATCTCCCTTTACATTAAAACCTGGAACTGTTGTGAACTAGATGTGATGGAGACTTCCAGCCCTCCTGTACCCGAGCGGTTGGCTCATCACCGCGGCAGAAGCGGCAGCGGCAGCGGCAGAAGCGGCAGAAGCGGCAGCCTACCTGTGGTCAGCGTCTGTTGTCCGGACGGACACTCGCTGTGGCGGACGC
>NW_022605309.1:0-24217 GCF_008692095.1 Etheostoma spectabile | reverse complement strand
AATTAGTATTGAGTGATCTGACTAACTTTGATATGCATATACACACCTGCTCATTGACACACACAACACTATGTAATGCAGGCTTCAGGTCCAACCTAAAATACTGTTTTACGCTCTCTATTTATTTTCACAATAACACACATTGTAGTCCTTTATTCAAAGCATATTTTATACGTTTGCCAAACTTAAGTTGGGGATGCTGTTTTTAACTCATAAGGGCACAGACAAAGACTCATAAACTTACAGTAGGAATTCTCACTGGCTCTGTGTGTTCCTATAAGGATATATGGGAACCGGCCTCCAAACGAGACGGAATAGTTTCACAGTGCTCACTTCTGAAGATGCACACAGGAAGTGACCACACAGAGCACTAAGGATAGAAGGGTGTGAATGAGCTGATCCGGGAATTAGCTTTCAGAGTGGCATTATCCTGCTCTAGACAGACACTACACTACGCCGCACACACACCACACACACACACAACACACACACCACACACACACACACACACACACACACACACACACCCACACACACACACACACACACAAGGCAGCAGACACCATCCCTTAAGTTCCTTTGGATGACGTCCATAAGAGATGCTGGGCTAGTCACATGGGGGGAAGAATGCACTGCTCATGTCATGTGACCAGTCTGAAGAAATTAATGAATCTCCCCTTTTTAAGGCTGTGTCCGTGTGTATGTATGTGTGTGCATGGGATGTTGTGTTCTTCTCCATTAGGCTACCCACAGAATTATATGTAGAAAGGGCGGTTTTTCACCCAATTTTGTGCTCACAAACTCCTCACTGACAGACATTTCCTCTGACATTCATTTAATCACTAGGTGGCGTGCGTGACTCATGCATGCATTACAAACATGCACAGATTGTACACACTCCCTGCATTGCTCACTCACACAGTTAGAGAAGTTCACAGGCCTGGCTCTTGGCTCTAAGACCGTATATGGAGAAGCCAGCAGTAGCTTTAGTTCAACTTTTCACTCATCCCTATGTCTAGTGCTCTCTCTCTCTCCCTTGAACACACATTCACTCGCTTCCTTTATTTGTCACATTCCTCTCTCTCTGAATCAATCACTCTTATTCCTTTTCCCAGGACAGGGAACATTTTAGGAGTGAAGTACAGTGTAAATAGCAGCCCATGGCACTCTGTAACAGTCATTCCCAGTCATTTATGGCATCACATTCCAGCTAGATTCACCCAGCATTGAGAAGAGATGTGGCTTTAATGTGCTGGAGTGAGACAGAGAGGAAAAAAGGTATGTGAAATACTCTTTGAATAGTGATGTGATATGAATCTAATTTAAAGAGAGAACCCCCCCCCCCCCAAAAAAAAAAACTCTAGTCTAGTGTCACATCACACCAATTCACCATTGAATAGAGAGGTAAATGTACTACTACTTTACATTGTTTTAGGCCAAAATACACCTCTCAGCGTCTTACCCCGTATGAGCCATCTCTGCCTCTCATGTAATCTGTTGTGAAGCTGTTAACAATTTTTAGAGTCCAAACTAAACATCGAGTACAACATATGCACCATAGATCTTGAATCAGATTAGGAGGCAGAAAACTCTTTTTTGTGGGTTCCAAATATGGTCTTAAAATTAGATTTTGACACAGGGTCCCTCCATCAGACAGGACCACAGGATTAGATACAGTAGTAGTACAGGACACACCTTAGTTGATAGTATACTTGAACTGTTCAAATTCTTAAAATAAATGTGGGATTAATCACATTACATTTAAACAAAAAGCTGGGACTATTGGTGCCACAGAGCAGGTAATCCAGTCATGCCTGGAACAAACCAGAAGGTGTTTTGAAAGGATAAGTAATTAATCCCACATTGTTTTCATTTATTTTATGACTTACTTTGTGTTTTAATGGTTGATGATGTGCTTTCTGTAAAATGTTACAATGCATTATGTAAAGCAATTGAACTTCCTTTTGTATGTAATGTGTTACAAATGAACTTTCGTTGCTAAATGATGACATAATGGAAAGCTCAGTATGTTTAAATGCACAAGGACTAACATTTATGAACTGTCAAAAGTAAAAAAAAAAAACAGAATACATTTATTCTTGCCCTGAGTAAGATTTGTTTATTAAAGCAGTATATAAGATTCGGCGCCACAGACATTTAGACTGATTCTTTGTTTTTTCTTACTTTACAGTATATCCTACATCTTATCTGAATAAGCATATAAGAAACAGGTTTGAGATTCAAAATGGATGACGTAGCAACAACCTAACAAAAAAATATAGACTTATATAAAGTACACATTTACACTTATTGTTTTAAAGTTTTTTTTTAACAAAACAAGAACATTCAAGGTCTACAATGAACAAATGAGCTGCAAATACCAGTGTCAACATTGGATTTGATTCTTTTTTTATGCGTGTCACGCAGTCCAGCTCTTCCCCAGGTCTACCAGCTCCATGCCTTCACAGTAGGACCGTGGCCTCGACACCCTCACCTGGTGAAACGGGGAAACAACAACATAATAAAACCAGATATCCGTGTCTCTCTCGTTTTCTGTCTCTCACACACAATCACACACACAGTCAAACACTCACTGCAGGTGTCCTGTGGGAAGCCAGTTGCTGCAGAAGTGGGAAGGGAGTCCACTGAATGGGTTCCACAGGCCAGCTACAGACAGAGAGGTCACTGGCCTTTCCCGAGTCCAACACACCATCCCCCATGCTCATCTCGCTCCCCCTCCAACCATACTGGGAGCTACAGGGAACACAGAGAGCCAAGGGATTATTTACAGACATTGTCTATATGCGCTTATGTGTTTGTGTGAATGAGTGCCAATACTTACATAGTTGTTTGTCAAGAAAAACTTAGGGGAACTATACGTAATAAAAAGGATTTTTTTTTTTAATGATTCATTTACATTGTTTAAAATTGTATTGTATTTTACACATTTATTTATGGTATACATAAAACAAAAATATATATATTTTAAAAGATGTTTTTTTAAAGATGTTTTTGTATTTTCTTGCTTGCCTTTGCTTCATTTAAAGTTAAATATTAATTAAAACTGATAAAAATCAATAATGTGTGCATAACATAAGAAAGCGACTCGTAAAAATGAAAATAATCCACAGCAAATTATAACCGAATTTTGTTGTGTGCTAAAATGTCAATATTGTGTCAACATTGTTATGCTGCCCCCAAGTGGCCGCTTTAAACTTTTTTTTTTAAAGTTCATTATAAACATTAAGGAAAACTGTGTAAGGTGGAGTCAGGGATTTGAATTCAATACAATTTTTGTCAAATTCAGCAAATATCTCCTTACAGTACGCTAGCTGTTCATTCTGTTTGCATGCTGAAAGAAAATCTGGTTTTCATACACAGCCCTGGCTCAGTAAATGGGAATCATAACTGTTCTGTTAATTCTCATACAGAGGAAAGGTTATGGTTTATAAAGAGAAAGGGAGTGGGAGCGAGAGCAATAGGAAAAAAGGAGCTTGGACATGAGGGGTGTATTTGTTTTGGGCGGTGAGCTTAATTAATCTTTCTTCAGAATTACTGACTCCACCTTCAGTGCATGGGATTTTAAAGCATAATTAGTTTTTCTTTGTGGTGTATTATTACAGATTGTGTTTGTGTCTAAGCCAGGTTTGTAGATCTGATCTAATTTCTGTTTGGACCCCCAAGTTAACATTTCCTCGGAACCAAAAGTAGACAATAATTCTTGTTCTGTTACCATGGGAATGCTAATTCTCATCCACCTTAGGACGATGGCTGCATTTTTTACTTTAGTTTTTAATTATCACTTAAATCTGTTGTTGCTTTACATGGTGTGCACTCGATGTACAGGCACATGTATGTTATATCTTATGCATACTGTAGTATGTTTTTCATATTTTAGACAGATAGATTGAGGACAGAGACATTTGTTCCAATATCAATAACATTTTGATACTATTAAGCATATGAAAAAATGAACGTGTAATATTGGACTTGTGGTGTGTGTGTGTGTGTGTGTGTGTGCACCTGTGGGGGTAGATTGTATTGATGCGTGTTCCGTGGCTGGCGCAGGTGGAGGCCAGTGACAGCGTGTCGTCGTGGTAACAGCAGGGGCGGTCAAGCGCCCGCATGTGCAGTAACTCATCGGAGCGTGTGAAGGCGGGATTATCTAGTGAGTCTGCTGATCCTGCCCACGAACGCAACCAGAACCGTCCTGACAGCTCATCAAAATGGTTGAACCTGCGATAGCTGCACACACAACAAATCATAATGTTTGGATTAATATTCACAGGATAGTACAATATTTACTGTATCTGATAAAATTTGATATGGGTTAGAGTAAGAATAAATAATTTCCAAACAAATCTGTTTGTTTTTTTAAACTCTCGCTGCAAAAAAAATTGCAAAAAGCAAACAATGGGGGGGAAAGGTAAAAATGACTTCAGTAAACTCTGCTCTCCTGTTGGGTGGTCCTGCTGGAGAAAGTAAAACTGATCTAAGAGCCCTACTTTCTGTGGACAGAACGTCTCTCCCTGCCATTAATGAGACACTCTGGATTTATGGCTTAACTACCGACTCCTGTCTGAACCTTCTCTGTCCGTACCCATTCCAAATGTTAGAAGTCAATCTCAGCAATAGGATGAAACTACAGCGGATAAAACTCTTACCTCCCATTCTGTGACTGACAACAACTGTTTAACCATACAAATGTTGGCCAGGACAGCTTTAAGATGTAAAATGTTGGCGCTTCAACACATTTGTTGAAGACTGTCCATATTACTTATATAACTACTATTCATCATGTCCACACTGCCTCAAGGAGACTTCTAGACAGTCTGCTTGGGGTACAGATTTTCCAGACTTGCTTGGAAGATTATCCATAGTTTATAGCAATAAGGATGTGACAAGAAATTGAAGATGATAATAATAAAGCAGTCCAATCCTGTAAAATACACATCATTTTTAAGCCAGAATATTCTTATGTGGTGTATGTGAGGTTTATCTTGGGTACATAGCAAATGTCAGTAGACCCATGTGGGTAACAGGAATTTTGATTCATCAACATGAAAGTGAGGCCCAAAGTCCTGAAGTCCTGTCAAATAACATGACAGTGAACATATCATTGTCTGCAAGTCCAGATCGCGGACATTTGGATTCAGTCAGATCATCTCGACATTTTACAAGAGGTTACAGTACAGCATTCATCTTCAGTTTGGGGTTTGGCAGCCAGAATGTGACACCTAGTGGACATTATTTTAATTAAAATTACTGTTAGTGTAGTTAAGCCCATGTCAGTTGAAGGATGATCTCCCCAAAAGGTGTCCATGGTGTTATTTCCATGTACACATTAAATGGAGTCAAGTCATGTTAAGTCAACTGTACTTTTATGTTTACCAAAGGTGTGTATGTGTGTGTTAACATGTGTTTCCTCTGTTATTTAAAAGGTCCACCCAGAATCCCACAGGACTGTTCAACACCCACTGTTATAGACACACAGTTGCCCATTTCATTTATTTTCAACATTTTTCTTTTAACTACATAATTTTCTAAACATCTGGTAGTTTATACAACATGTCATGTACAGGGTGTCTGTGTAATATCTGTGAATTGTGTGTATTAATCTTTGTATTGCAGGTTGTATGTTGTGAGCTGTAATTTTACGTGAACATCAGTGAGTCAGTGCATACCTGCTCCGAGTCTGATCTATTTTGGCCTGGATCAGAATGGCTCTGTAACGTCGCACTGCCACAAAGGCTAAAACGCCAATCACTGTCACCATGATGAGTAAGATGGCAAGACATGCGCCCACGAGCCGTACTCGAGTCATCCTCATGTCACACCTCTGACCCATGTACCAGAAGTCCTCTCCAACAAGGCAGCTGAGACACAAACAAAAATATACTTTAATGCACAAAAATGTCCAAAATTTGTGTATGTAGGGCCGGAAGACATGGAGAACATCAGATGTCACGATATTCTTGACCAAATACATTGATATTGCGACGATATTGTCAGGTTGACAAATGGTGCTTTCACAAAATATTTTTTACAATGAGATTTTAGATAAATAATCATCAATAATGTGATGACAGTTTCAAGTGAAATATAGAGAAAAAAAAAAAAAAATCAAAATTCTAGCTATATACTGATGTGTGATGTTAAAAAAATCTGCAGTTCTTAAAAAAAGGATATTACCCTACAATGTTTCACAATAAATCTTGTGAGAAAATTAAGTTAAGTATGTACTTGTAATTACTAATTTAGACAATGTAATTGTATACCATGATATGTCAATATGCGTGTGATTTCATCACAATATGATTCCGTTGAAATTATCATACTGAATTATTTGCCCTAAGTGTGTGTATTAGTGCCTCTGTGCTCTTACCGGCAAACTGGACGCTGGCCCGGGTGGTGAGTACAGATGCCATGGTGGTGGCAGTAGTCAAAGTGGCAGACAGAAGAACAGCTGTAGTTTGAAGAGCCAGGCTGGAACACACACTTGTAGCCTGCTGGACACTGCAGTAACCAGTCACACACATCACCCTGCAGACCTGGATGGAAAAGGTGTTGAAGAATGAGGCTGGTGTTCTTCTACAATTTTATTACTGTCAAGAAATGCCACAAAAACAACAACAACAAAAACATTGGGTTAGTCGGTCTCAGTACTTCCATACCCAGTTTCTGGCACTACCAAGCTCATTCCAGTACCGACTGAAGAGGTAAATCTTTCAAAATGGGTCACAAATATGTTTGTGTCCTTTATTTTTTAAAGGAGAAGTAAACTAATGTCTAAAATCAGCTGGGAACCGTAGTTTTTAGCAAATGTTACTCAAACAGGAGCCAATTTTATGCTGCATATTATTACCCAATTGGTGCATTCACGGCAGCAGGATGGTGGGACTTATTTGTTTAATTTACTATTTATTATTATTTTTTTAAACGTTTCTAGTAAACAATTGGGCTCTATGGCACAAAGGAATAAGATATATCAGGCACTGGACACACAGACAATACTTGTTAGGATATTTTTTTCCCCCAAGGACTGTAACAAATATAGAATACTACCAGCATTATCCTTTAAATGTCCTTGTTAATGTTAAAACAATAGCTGAAACACCTTGCAGATGGCGGGGCATGTGTGCCAGAAAATAAAAAAATAAAACAATAAATATATATGTTTTGGAAGTCTATATAGCGCAATTTAGTGACTGTTTACATGAAAAATTGGTTGACTTTTGTTTATACTGTATTATTTCATACAGTGCAGACAAGTATCCGTATTGCCCCAAATTATCCACAATCAGAATATACTAACCTAATTTGTCCACCCACAAACACGCAGCCACAGCACAACAACCGAAAGTAAAAGGAGTACAGTGAGATGATTACATGCCACAGTCACACGTTTAATATCTGAGTAAACCAGACGCATTAATGAGATCTCTCATAACTGCATTATGAGCTTAATTAAGTCAATCTAACCGAGTTATAATGTTTACTTGGGTCTGTCTGTAACCAGGTTAATTGAATAAGCAGGTTAAGAATGGAGTTTCCTCCCATGTAAATAAATGTAGCCGCTGTGGCTGACTGCTAAACTGGCTGTTAAAGTATTTTTTGTGCCTAAGTAGAGATGACAGGAAACCAGGGGAGAGAGGAAGAGGACAACATGCAACAAAAGGTCCTCGGCTGGACTCACCTTAAACCACTAGGCCACAAGGGTGGCCCAAAAGTTAGGAATCTTTGGTCAGCTGTCTACAAGTGGCCATTATAACCTAGGCTTACCTCCCAGTGTGACGTTGGTGATCTTGGATGATCTAAAGCTCCTCCCATCACGGACCGCCTGAGCTAGTCCTGTTCGCTCCATCAGTGATGTGGATCCAGTCATGCTGAGCCACTGCAGAGCCCCGCTGGTTTTAAACTCCACCAGACTCTGCACTGCATTGCCACTAAGACAACAGCATATTCATGTCATGCAACGTAACCCCAGTCTGTGCCTGAGTGTCATGTATTACCATTAAATTTGAGACACAGAGCTTAGCATCCAATTTTCTGAAAAATTAATACCTGGCCATCATTGAAAAACTCAGAAGAATTTGCTGTTCTGAAGATGTATTCAAATGGCAGATAGTTAGCAAGTACTGTAGCTGATGGACATAGTGCAGCATTCAGCTAAAGAGACAAATATGTCCCTCCTCAGGAGTTAAGGGGAGACCACAAGAGAGCTAAAAGGAGGAGACTGAACATTTGATTTACATTTGTCAATTGGAAAAAAAAAATGCTTTTAATGAATAGATAGGTCTGCGGGATGCATAAACAACATTATAGTGTGTAAACTTGTCAATGTTGAGTTTAAAACTTGTAACTTGAATTAAGTGTTAAAATATAAGAGACACAAACTTGAGCTGACTGGAGCTACAGAACATGCACTCTGTAAGACCTCACCTGCTCCAGACTCCAAGCAGTCTGCTGAACCCCGGAGCTTTCTGTAGGTACGGCTTCACCTGAAAGAAACAGGGAGTTACAACTTTGTAACAGTTACTAAATCAAACTCTAAAGCTGTTGTACAATAACATTGCTCATGTGCTTTTTTGCATGCCAGTGTGTGTGTGTACACAATCTCTTACCCAGGCAATGGTGTCTTCCTCCAAACCTGAAGTAAAAGACGACATGAATTCTCCAACAATGATCTGCAGTAGCAGCTCAATGGACTCCACTGGACGGACAAATACAGACAGAACAAATATTTCTATTAGAACAGGCCTGGAAACACCAAAGTATTATTTTAATAACACACAAATATGTGCAATACCTCTGATGGCTGTAGGTTGGTTTGGCACAATGTAGAACGTGGGTGTCTGACTAGTTGTGGAGCTCCAAGTGGAGGTTAAAACAGAAGGTGTGAGTGCAGAATGGTTCTCTTGGCTGGGGTGTTGGGTTGTCCCAGATGGAGATCCAGCTGTAGGAGTTTGTGTGGTTGTGCTTCTGGGAAACCACTGCCAAGACTCATCCTCTTTAACTACTTCTACCTCTCTATCTCCATCATCTGATTTTGCAGTTATGAGTGAGAGCAGAGAAGTATGTGTAGTAGTCATATAGTTGTGGGGCTGTTTATGCATAACTGGGACATCAGTAGAAGATGGCAAAGGCGGGCTGTTCTGTGTATGAGGTGTGTGTGCAGCGGATTCAGTCGTAGTGGATAGCAAAGGCAGGGGTGTGTGCGTTAAATGTGAACTACCGGGGAAAGCGGTGTGTGTTTGAAGCGTGTATGGATGTATGGATGAACTGGATGAAAAAAGAGGAACAGGAGTTGATGAATCTGTAGACGAGCTGTCATGTAAGAGTGTGTGAGTGGGATGCAGTGTGTGTGTTTCAGTGTCAGTAGTGGCTCCTGTAGGGGTGGAGTTATGGACTACATCTCCCAGCGTCAGTGCTGCTCTTGGTGTAGAAGAAGAAGAACCGGGGAAACTCAAAGTCCGGTCATCAACTTTGGTACTGTCAGGCGAGTAGGAGATAGTGTTAGTAGTCATGTATGCATTAACAAAATTTCTGTGTGTACTTTGTGTCTCTTCGTTGCTTGTCTGTGTGAAAAGGGGGGACGTGTCAGGAAGCGGCGACCGTGTGACGCTCTCTGTGCTTTGTGGAGAGTTTGTTTGACTCTGCGTGGATGAAGTGAAAGTGTGAAGCACCTCCGCGTTTTCAAATTTATCAGAAGACTCAAGCGCAGCAGTTTGGCTGTTAACATCTGACACGGCCAACAGAGATGAGTCAGTTCGACTAATGTTTGGATGAAATGAAGCAGCCTCGACAGCATCAAAAGCTGTGTCATGCCATGTGATGTGGGTGGCGGATGAACGAGTCCAGCTGGAGCCGGGTGAGGATGACGATGATGACGCAGTGGGTTCAGTATCAGTTTGCGCGCTGCTTGACTCATCCTGCTGCAGTTCGATGGGTGATTTTAAAGGATCAGAGGTGATGGCGGAGGTCAGATCAGAGTTAAGTCCGTCTGTGTTTTGCTGGCTCCTCCAGGAATGGGGTTGTTTTTCTCCAGGTACCCCACTAATAGCGCCACCATGTGGGATTAGAATGGTACCACTCTCCCAGGTTGTCCTGGAATGTAGCAAATGGGGAGAAGAGGTGAGAGGTGGGGCGCTGGAGCTGGACACGATGGGCTGAGCTTGCACGGTTATAGATGGTTTAGAAGTCTGAGTGTCTGTGTATTTGTGTATTTCTGTGCCATGCAAGGTGTTGGAGCTACTGGCTGTTGCATGTGTTATTGCCATCTGGGTTTGAGGGAGCTCGTTGCTTGATTGTTTTTGTGTGTATGCTGTGTCTGATGTGTGAAACAGCGTATCTGGAATGAGTGTTTGCAGAAAATTGGGGTGTGTTCTCTGTTTGGCAGCCATTTTGCCATCAGTGAGGTGAGCAGCTCCAGATGTATCCGCTCCATTGTTTGGTTCTTCCTCAGGAAGAGGGAGAGTTTCCCTATCGGCTCTCCCAGCCACAGTGAGTCCCTGCAGGGGTGAGGTGGGGGGCAGCAGCCTCTGTCCCTGAGAGGAGGGACTAGATGCAGAACGAGGCCCAGAACTCCACTCCAGACCTTTGTAGAGGTGACCTCTGCCCCCTTGTGTTCCTGTTACCACCTCTTGACCAACAGGAGCTGTGCTTGTAAAGCTGGTTCCTGTCTGAGACCAACGCAAGAGGTCTTGGTCTGTATGTGGGCTGGTGTGGTCCTCCGAGGAATTCCTCTCACCTTCCTTGACTGGATAACCAGGAACAAACACAAAAACAGAGAGGGAGAGGGTGAGGAGAGACAGAGTGGAAATCACAACAACATAACGTGTGATAAGAACTTTCCAATGGACAGATTTACAGCTCACAGGACAGTTTGAACAATACATTTTTACAGACTGTTTCCACAGTTACACATCATACAGGTAACTGTACTTTTCTTCTACTGTAACCCAAAAAATGCTTTTTGTGTATTCAATGAGTTACAACATATACAAAATAAACAAAAAGCAGCTCAAAACCAAATCCAAATGTTATTACAACAATTAGATCAGACTCTCGTGATCAGGGTGCAGGAAAGTGGGCCATTCTGACTCAATAAATTAATCTAGATAATTAGGTTATGGTTTCTCACCATAATAGAACAGCTGAATTTCATTTGAGGAGCGTCCTGGTCCTGTCCAATTGAAGGTGGCTTTGTTCCCATCACAGCCGGAGAGCAGAGCCGTCCCCCCACTATCCAAGACCTGATCTTCCTCGTTCAAAACACAGCGCACCGATACCCTCCAACCACTTTCCAACCATACTGACTTTAAAAATACTGTTTGACCCAAAGGAATACCTATCGTCCAAGTGCAAGTTGACAGACTTAGGGTTTTGTCAGACTGGTGGTTCAATGGGTTGAGTCTATTGTTGGTGTCAGTATAAAGTCTAGGAAAAGTGAGATTGATGTGACCAGTAGGCTTTTGGTCCAGGCTGACATTTCCACCACAGTGGTTGTGCGACAAGGCCAATGTTTTATCTGAGGAAAGAAGTAAAGATTCTGGTTAACTCTGGCATAATTCTCCTGACCTCTGTGTTATGTTGCAGTGAAAGCTAGTTCATTTTGGATAGAAGAAGAAGAAGAAGAAGAAGAAGAAGAAGAAGAAGACGACATGCCTTTATTTATCCCACAAGGGAAAATTTAATTTTCACTCTGTACAATTGCTCACACACACATTACACACGGGCCTAAAATACACACACACACACACACATGCTCAGACCTATCTATACATAGACTCTAATGGAGAGGTGTCACAGTGTCAGAGTATAAGTTGTGGGCAGTTTAACAAAGGGCTGTTCATTCTCAGATCATGTCTTTTTTTTTTTTTTTTTAAAGTAAAAGCAAAAATAAGAGAAAATTAGCGAAAACGAAAAGCTTAATTTTGCAGCAACAGATCACAGATCTGGTCCTCTTGTTTCTTATCCACATATTCATAGATTGGCCCCTAAGATTTGGGTCTGGGCTTGAAGCATTCAGGTTGACACAATACCCAATTCTATTATACACAAACCTATCAACCTGATTCATATTGACAACAAAGAATGCACTATTGTGATTGAATTTAAACGTTAGTAGCCTAATAAAAAATGTGTGTCCAGTTGCTACCAAGCCCTATGATAACAAAAGCATATATAAAACAGTGTAAACAATAGGCTCTAGAACAATTTCCTGGTTTCCTTACCTGTTGTGATAATAAAAAGCAACAGGCAGACGAGGAGCTGCATTTCCAATCCTGAGACATTTCAGTGTCGGAGAACCTATTCATCCCAAATCCATACAGATTGTTCAGATTTACAGTATCTGTGCGTTATGAGGAGTAGGCTACGACCAAACAGCGCAAAAGCGAAAAGTGATCTCCAGCTTTCCTGCGCACAGTCCCAAAACGGAGAGACGTCAGAAACTTTCCTTCTCCATCATTTCCTTCTAACGGAAACCGCTGTGCTGTCAGGGGCTCAGCGCCGCGCACTCACCTAAATGAGATGCACGTGTGTCAGATGGTATGTCCTGTAATGAGGGATGGACAGAGCGGCAGAAGAGAGAGAGGTTTTTACACCGCCCCCGGGCTGTTCCGTTTGGCCGTTTGAATCAATTGGCATTTCCAAAGATGAGAGGAAGGAATCCAGTGGTCGCGGCAGGGGCTGGCTTTTACACATGCTTAAACTCAACACAGGAAACCTTTACCACAGGAGGCATGGAGACATGACCGGGCGGGGCAGTTCATTAGCGCTTTTACATTTACACCCCACTGTGTGTCAGACCTCCTACTTATATATATATATATATAGATATATATATCTATATCTATATCTATATCCGGTACCCAAACATAATGGCTCGTTTGGGTTTTGCTTCAATATCCCTCCTCACAAATAGGCTACTAACAGATAAGCAATAGTTGTGGGCCTAATTGGTTTTTGGCCACATTGGGGCAGAATTAGGCCAGTCCTACTCCAAAACAAGCTGCCAACCAAAAAAGCAGTTGCCTGGTCACAGAGGAAATATTTTTGATCCACTGTAAAAAATTGCCTTCAGTAAGTAGGCTATAGGCCAGTGTATAAGTTTTGCCTTGAAACGATTTGAATAAAACAAAAAGCTGGCACTCCAAGTGGGCTAGGCAGGGGCGTTTCTAGGACTTGAGGAGGTTTGAGGCTTAGCCCAACCCAAATTAAATAAAAGTAATGCAATGCAAAACAACATTTGGCTTTCCCAGCTTGTTAATAACCAGCATATGTTTATTTTACCTGCCCAGTTTGTAGTTAGATGGCGCCAACATTTGGCCTAATCATTACTGGTCTGGCAACCCTAATCCAAGGTTTATTTTCCAAATCTGTGTGGAGACTTATGATGCAGGTGGTCTGGGGGGTCCTCCCCCAGAAAACTTTGAGCATTAAACACTTAGTTTCTTACATTCAGGTGAATTTCTATGCACCCATTTCTACCTTTTTTCTGAATCAATTCATGCTGGAGATGTATTTATGTAAAGGGAAACATTGGGGACAATTCAAAACATAAAAACAAAATTGAAAAATTTGCAGTAAGGCTCTTAGCCCTTCTGTATTGCTTTCATCTATTTATTCTCCTGTAGATCGACTTTTCTAATTTCATCTGAGTCAGCTCACATGTAGGAATAAAGTACTCTTCCCTCTTCTTTTGCATCTTTTGTTTGGAAAGTAACCTCCTTAAATGTGCATATGGCAATTATTCACCAATATGATACATTAATTCCTTTTAATGAATTAATAAATCCCAAACTGTAATATTATAATATTCTCACATTCAATGTGTATCTATATGTACAGTAGCTTCCATTTCAAGGACATGAAGCAAATGTTTTGACAGTATTTATTTACATGATAAGATGACAAAAGAATTTGAAAGATTTGACACAAAAAGAATTTGAAAATCACCAGCTACACAGTCTGCAATCCGAATGTAAAATGCTACACCAGTTGGTGTGAGTACATAGTAGCTGTTGTTATTAATGTTTACATCTAAATATTCATGCTCACAGGCCTATATTTTAAATTATAATTGATTAAAAACCAAACACAATGATCTCTTTAATTTTAAAGTAAATATAGTAGGTGTGTGAATTTAACCCTAATTTATGAGATCAAAACTAAATGTTTTTAAGGCTTTACCACAAAGAGAAAGACCTAATTTTGTGGCATCTTAATAGTAGGAAATTAGATGTATGAGGTCCTCAGTCATTTCACTTAATATATGACTGGTTCATTGACTTAAAGCAAGGTCAAAGCAAGTAATAGACAAAACAGATCTGATATCGCACTTGAGTCCAGCTTAAATTAAAAGGCTTTTTTTGGCTGTTATAGCATATTGACAATATTGACTACAAAAAAAGATGATTTCATGTGGTTTAAGTAGGACTTTAAAGAAAAAAGAGGAACATTTGTGAGTTGTGTGACCCAAAAAATGCATTTCTCACTATGAAGATGGTTTGTAACGGTTACACCTGTCTCCAGTCAGATGAGGGTCGCAGGTCAGAGTGTACTGGACCTGAAAGCCGCCTTTCTTGGCTGGACAGTTGAACGTGCGTGTCCCCTGGCTCAGGTACGTCACACATGAACCCAGAAGGTCATCGTGTTGCAAGTCCTCGTCCCAGACCTCGATCTTCAAACCCAAGTGTGTGTCCACCTTAACAATAACAAAGAATATCTTTGAAATAACATTTTAAAAACAATATTTTTATTCTATTGTTTACATTTCCAGCATGTTTTTACTTATTACTCATGGTCCTTTTTTTCTTCTTCAATATTTCTATTATTTTTTTATGTTAATGTTTAATCTTTACAGGAAGGCTTGATGCTACTTTTCCACACAATGTGTTTTGTGATAAAGAAGAGGCCCTTGTTTTCTAGCCTAGGGCGTAATTTCCATTTGGGACTGGGGGGACTTGTCCTCCCCACTTTTTTAAAATCCTGTTTGTGTCCCCACCACTTTCAAATTCATTTGATATTATAGGTCTCTGCAATTGGCTACTGTTTCAAACAATAAAGAAAGTAAGACATCTTTTTCTTGTGCACAGTTCAGAACTGTTCTTTCTGTCAGAATTTATCATTATTTTCAACTTAATTATGTCCTGGATTTTATATCCCAATAGTCCCTAAACGTATGTAGAAATGCACAGATTTCTACTCAAACCAAAGTTACACCCTTGATTCTAATGAATTTGGTGACTCATATTTTTTCTCACGAGAACTCTGACCCAGAAACTGTGATGGTTGTCTTTCCTTGTTGTCGTTTGCCTGATTTGAAAAGAGGACATTTACTGACCTTGCCCAGATCGTAATGAGCATTCCACCTGGGGTCATTTGACCGGATCATATGAGTCCTGCGATAGAAGGATCCGTACCACATCCTAGCGTAGCTGTGAATAGGAGAAAACAAGGAAAAGCAACAGGTGAATTCATTTCGTTGAATGACATAACAACACACTAACACTAATCTAAATTCCCGACCTCACTCTACTTGCCTTTCAGTTTTGCCAGTTAAATCTCCTTTCAGATTCCAGGCTCGGACGATGGTCACCACCAGTCTTCCCCTCGAGGCCTTTTGAGGGCAGCAGTTAGGAGCCACGTTAAAAGTTTGCCCACTGCATACTGGTTCTCTGGTTGACTTCTTCACAGCGTTGTCTTCTAAGTATTGCTCTATGGCCACCTTCATCCCTGCCTTCTGTGTCTCACTTGGCAACAGCTCATACATTGGTCTAAGTGAGTACGAAACAATATCGGGCGGTCCTTAAGGTTTTCAGCCAACTGCTGTAGCCAAGGGAGTCATTATGAGCAAGTGAAAACTCCCCCAACCAACCAGTACCTCCCAACACCTCTGTGTAGTGTTGGTGGAGTCCAGAGCTGAAAGAGGTGGAAACGTCCTGGTTCTGAAGGACTTTTGTGCAAGATTGATGGCTGGCGGATAATTTCACCTTCCCCAGGCCTACAGAAACACCCAGTGATAGGCAGGAGTGGACCTAGAGGACAGGAGGGAAATACGATTTAAAGTAATGGACTGCTGAGAGCAGTGAACAGTGTATTAAAATGCTCACACTCCCATTCACACTCCAATGGCAGTGAAGACACGGTCACTGCGTACATTGTCAAAAGGTGCGTGTGCTACATGTACCTCTTTTGAGGAGAGCCCATTCAGTGAGGACAAACAGGTACGTGCAGCTGTGACTCGCCTGAGTCGGCCCCCTAGGTAAACCTGAATGTTGTTAAGACAATATGATTTTTATCTGTGAATTAAGGAACTTGGTGTGTGTGTGTGTGTGTGTGTGTGTGTGTGTGTGTGTGTGTGTGTGTGTGTGTGTGTGTCTTAACCTGGCGGATGTAGTGTGTGCCATAGGTTTGTATGAGCTCACTGTACTGAGCTCTGGTGGAGGAGTTGTAGAAACTCGGCAGCCTGGCCAAATCCATCCTGAACTCAGAGCTGAGGGGTGGTCTGAGGGACACACGGTATCTAGACACACAGAGACGGAATATTAAATTATCTCAAAACTTAAAACAACTAAGAAATCCAAACCTCTGTCTTCACACCCTACCCATAATGGCTGCAGGTGACCCTGTGAGTGCTGAAGGAGTAGCGGTCCTCCCTGGTCCTCTCTGTAGCGAAGGTATACGCAGTGGAGCGTGTTCCTCCAACCTCCAGACCGGCAGTCACAAACTTATCTACATTTAGGCCAACCTGATCAAATAAATAAGAAAAAAAAGCTCACAAACTGCTTAATTGTCCCCTGTAATCAACATAATGGTGTATTATATACAACCATTTATTTATAGAAAAAATTAAAAAATAATTTTCAAACACACACTTATAAAACTCTTAAGTACTGTGTTTTATTCAGGCCAAAAAGTGCTCCCGATATCTCAGGTTTTTACTTTATATTATGTTGTTCAACTTCAGAAAAAAGATGCTACTCCAGTAGTAAAATAAGCGAAATAATCTACAGTAATATTATCTACTCTGATCTATCAGTTAAAATATTTATCAGAAGTTATGATTTTATATCACAATTACTGTGAGAAGTTTCCTACCTTCCAGTTGTCACTGTCCTGGGATGTGTAAGTGTTAATCAGTGAGCTGTGAACACAGTTTACAGGAAAGAATAACCATTAAAGCTCTTTCAAGTTCAGCTTTTTTTACAGTCTGTTAAGATATGATTGAGACAAAAAACCTTTGGACCGGTGATGTTACTCTGAGTTTACATCTGATCTGTAGACAGTAAATGGGTAGCTGAATTAAAGAAGCCAAAAGATACTGACTTAAGCTTTGGAGATATTAGAAAAGATCAGAGGAGATATTGCAAGAGGCTAGGTTCTCTTGCTTTTAGGTCAAGTAAAACTGGTACATATTCAAAGAATGAGCTGACCTGTCTTGAAGCACTGCAGTGACATTGGACATATAAAACATAAATAGCACATATAGTACAATACCTAACAGAGGTGTGTGCACTGCTGTAGAGGTCGGCATTGCATCGACTGAATGAGCGCCAGTCCACTGCAGAGACTGGCAGCTGAAAATGAAGGGGAGAACACCATGTTTAACCTGTGCAAAAGTTAAAGTTGCTGCAGAATTATCATATACTTCATTTTTGAATTACTTTCTGCAGGATGTTGCCTTGAAGAGGGTTGCTGCAGAGAGTGCAGGTGCCATTTGAGGTGAGGAAAGTCTTCACGTCAACCATGTAGGATCCTTTACGCTGCAGGGTGACCACGTCAAAGCCCTCCCCCACCAGGTTGTGGCCTGGTACAAAGGGAGCGGACTGACACTGGATGGAGTTCCCAATCCGACAGGAGAGAACAGGCAAGTGGTAAGACAGAAAGAGCAGGAGACTCAGGTAGAGAAGGGATGGGGTTGAAAAGGTGAGCATGGCTGCAGCTAAAGAGGCTGAAATAATTCAGAAAAAGACAAAAAGAGGAGAAAGCATCATTTTAGTTGTAGATGATTATTGGTGAATGTAACAAGAGCTGAAAATGTTTGCAAACAGGTTTTATGTTTCTTTCCAATTGTTTTATCACCAGGTTGTGGGATGTAAAATGTCAGTTCCCTGTTACACAAGTATAAGTATAAGTTAAGTATAGCGTGACGGATACTAGGTTATGTTTTAGTCAGGTATCGGTAGCAATATACATAAGCTTAAATTTATTTTACATAAACACACAATATCTTGATGATGAGATGTGATTGAAAGTTCAGAAAAAGTGAGTTAAATAACCAGTGTGTAAGATTTAGGGGGATCTGTTGGCAGAAATGGAATATAATACTTATAACTATGTTTTGGTTAATGTATAATTTCAGGTGAGTATACACTACATAAATTTAAAAAAAAAAGTGTTTTTGTGGAATGAGTCTTGATCTGTACATAGGGACTATGTTGCACCATGATGTTTCTACAGTAGACCTGAACCCTGAGAGGGCCTCTAGCGTTTTTACCTACTACAGTCTATGGTTCTTATATTAACTGAAGGCAACTGTAAGTTCTATACACACTTGGAAAGAGAGGGGTGAGGGTAGGCCTCCTGCTACATGCCACTAAATCCTACACACTGTACCTTTAAGACAAGATTATTTTGTCAAAACTATATTTGCATGAATAAATACCATTGGAATTAATATTCTGTTTAAATATTCATTTTTTAGTTTATTTTTCAAAAACAGATTACCTCTTCAGCAGGGTTTCTCGCGTACTTCTGCAATGTTTAGATCTTTTGCAGATGAGAGTGTGCCGGGCCAGCCCAAGACCCAGTGAGACTGTCGAGTCTACAGCATGAAGGAGGGATAGCAATTCAAGAAAGACAGGTTAGTAAAAAATAAATAAAATAAATAAAATAAGTCCAGCACAAATAACAATTTCAAGATTTACGGGAAACTGTTTCCTTGAAATATGCACAAAATGGAAAGTGTTTAAGATGGACTAACATATTGATTTTGGTCTTTTGTTGGTACTTTGCTGACAATGAGAATCATAAAATAATGCCACCTTTTCCCTCAAAGCTGCAGTTGTTGTGTGCAGAGAGCTAATCATGTGCAGTGTGTTTATCTTCCTCATTAGTGACTGCTGTTGTCTGGTTCAGAGAGTAACACCTACTGCTTGTTAATGTTTTTTCACAGTTTTATCTTGCATTGATGTTCATTTTATGAGCAGTTTTATTGTATACTATAACGTTTGCTTAGATAAAGAATTGGATTTGTGTGTAAGCAATAACGATTTATTGCCAACAGCAAAGTTTTCCTTTGGAGTGTGGCAGTTTTATTGCTATTTCTGCACAATGTAATATGCCTGTTCCTGGCATACCTTATCAACTATATCTTTGAATTGTTTCTAGTATGGCACTGTGTGAATTACAGAGTATCTAGATATATGGATCACATCCTTGTCTTGTTTGTCTTAATGTTGTTTAAAAAATATCTTGTGATGTGATTTCTGCTGCAACCTAATTTCCCCACGGGACAATAAATATAAACAAACGTTCAAACATATGCTTTAAAGCTACCGCAGCAGTGGAGATAATCGTAGCACCGCCAGCACACCGGCTGCAACAGATTCTTACCCAATTGTGGTCAAATTATGATCACTTTAATATGATTGACCATATATATCACAATGCATTTTTAATTCTTTATTTATCATGGTAATTTCTTTATAACCATGTAATCCAAGATAATTGTAGATTGGTGTCGTTCCATTAATATCCTTAACCATTAAGTCAAACACTTTGATTTTTTTGTTTTGAACCAGACAGCCTCAGAGTAAGTATGTTTATTTATGAGTTTATTGTTAGTAAATCCAACTGAAAACAAAACCACACTCAATTAACTTAATAATCTGTTATCCGCATGGTCCTCTAAAAGAAAGAGAGAGGCTCAACTTGAAAAATTCACTCAAATGACATGCCAACTGCGATTCCACTCTAGCGCAACTGTACAATGCTAAAACGGTTGCAAAAGCCTCTGATCAGAATATCCGATCCACGGAATCAAAGAAGAATTGGTTAGAATTTGATTGCCCAAAAATCTATACATTTGGGCTCTGTAAAAGGTGTGTTTTTAGCACTGCATTGCTTGGCGTTGATACAGTTAAACATTTAAAACCTTGGAGCATTAAAGCTTGAACTGCATCTGCTGCTGGTGGGAGTAGAAGTAGGTCAGACTGAAGAGTTCTTTGAAGGGTTTAACAACCACTAATATAGAAAAAAAAACAACAATGTAATTCTCTAAACTTTTGATCAGAGCAGATCCAAACAATACCAACATGCTATAACTGCAAACTCAAGAATCAGTCTCTCAGAATTTAAGTCTAAGTTTCACTGATAAAGTTCTCAGCATCAGAGCTCAGATCTGTCTACTTATGCAGGTGTTACTGATTTCATTTTCAAATAATTCTCAACTTGTTGTAGTATATACTGTCGTGTGTATTTTCCTGTAAGGTTTTTAAAAGTTTTCTACCTGTTCCAAATGTGCAAACGCTGATGTGGCTGCTCCTCTTCCAGTCACCAAAATCTGACCCAGCAAGAGAAAGTGTCTTTGTGCTTTGATCAGACACGGACAGAGGATGGAGCTTTTTATCTTCTATCTCAATGGAGAGAATGAGGAAATAAAGGGAATAGCAAATCAGGGGCGATAAGGATAGTTAAGACAAATGGACCTTACATATTACAGTAAGTCCAGGTTTTGCAGGAAATGACCTTGGAGTGAGTTTGTGAGGTGTGAAAACAACACAACAGATAAACATGCCTTGACGAATGTGTAAAAAAAAATGAATGCAAACTCTTGCTAAAATATTCTGATTGACTAGTTTGTGTGTGTGTGTGTGTGTGAAATGTCCAACAGAACTAACTACAGACTATTTTCAGGCACCCTCATAGCTCAGCTGGTAGAGCAGGCGCCCATGTATGGAGGTTTACTCCTCAATGCAGCGGGCCCAGGTTTGATTCGGGCCCTTTGCTGTATGTCATTCCCGCTCTCTCTCCCCTTTCATGTCTTTCTGTCTCGTCAAATAAAGGCCTAAAATGCCCCCCCCCCAAAAAAATAATCTTCAAAAAAACTCTAGATTATTTTTTCTATTCTCTTAGGTGTGAAAAGGGTATTAAAGTATTTCTCTGAAGCACTTTAAGCTACAGATTTGCCGACATGATTGCAGCACTATTAATCAATTCCGTTCTAAATAAACCCAAAAAGAGATACTTACAAAAAAAAGACTTTATTGAAAGAAAATCTTCAATTAATGACACAACAGTGTAATATTAATCTAAACCTTGATGCTTTAAAAGCTGCAAAAGCCGATTGTTAAAACCTGGAGGTTTTCAGTCGTTCCATCTTTGCATATAAGAGGGAGGAGACGTGCACTTTTAATGGAAACAAGTGATTCTGTTCCTGGATATCTGCAAAGGACAATTTACAGCAATGCTAGAAGTAGAGAACTCAGAATAACTGCTTTCTCAAACTGCAGGGGTTTTGCAATAACTATAAAGTATTTTAAACATGTTATGAATCCATTTTCCAAAACAAGATTGAGGAACTGCTTTGGCACACATACAGTAGGAATGGAAAAGGTTACAGGAAAACATCTGATAAGTGGTCCTTCTGAAAACATGCACTCACTTCAACAGAGTCACAGGCACTCATGTTTATATAATGGCATGCCATGGTTAATAAAAGCTTGGTCTTAAAGGAATATTCTGCAATACTCCTCGATGTTCAGCATGATTACATGTTTCATACAACTTAGTGCTTGGAACAAAATGTTCTTGCTTAAAATAAAGCGATTCAGACCATACACTTTGTTTATTGGTTGGTGTGTGTCATTAAATTAATTAGGTCTGGATGGGTCGGACTGTGTGTGTGTGAAGATATAAGAGGAAGTACAGTGTGAGGCTTCTTCCTTTCAACCAGTGCGTAGGATGATGTGGACTCCAGAGTCAGTAAACAGGACCGCTCATGTCTCCAATTTTTAGAGCAAAGGAGGCATCTTCAAAGGCTTCTGCATTTGACCTAAAACATAAATGGATATTTTATATTAAAAGTAATACAAGTATCTAGACCCGAATAAAAATTCACACATAGAATATGTTGTACATTACCATCTGTGACCAGTCTGTACATAAATTCAGAATCAAAACAAGGATTTATTCTTAAGAAAGTTCCACTTCTTGCATACATAAACATATAAACCGTAGTGTTTATATGCTTTTGCTTAAAATAATATTTGTTTATTACCTTTTACAATAAACTATTTAGGGTAATTACATTATAATATTTACCTTGTTAAAGTTCACAGGTTTTAAGTGCTCGTATTATGCTCATTTTCAGGTTCATATTATATTTAGATGTTGCACCCAAATAGGTTTATGTGGTTTAACTTGTGTTGTACTCTACATTGCTGCAGCTCCTCTTTTCACCCTATGTGTTGAGCTCTCTGTTTTTAGCGAGTGAGGCATCTCACTTCTGTTCCATCTTGTTGGGAGTTGCACATCCGCAGTAGCTAGTAAAACACTGCTAGTTAGTCAGCTGCAGAGTATGAGGGCATGCCAGGCTAGTAGCTAGGCGAGCATTATAACATGTGTTGCGAAGTTTGTCACGGAAGTAAAGGCTGGACAACAGAGCTGGTTGGAGCAGTTTGTGGACATGTGGTAAGTCCCTTTGGGATGGACTATGGGCTTTTTCACTTTGTAACCTATAACTGCACAAAAGGTATACAACACAATAAAAAGAAAGGAATAAAGCCGTAAAAGCATAACATGAGCACTCTAAGTTAACTGTGGGCGTGTCCCATTGGCACGGCCAGTAATAGCTATTGAGTTGATTGTTTGCCCCCACAGAAAGAATGACAGAAATGACAATTAAATGTATTGTAATAATGTGGCTTTGAACTGGATAACAAGTCAATTTTATGACAGCTTCTGGCAGACAACCACAACCTTGACGGATGTTTTGACAATGACTGATATCAATCAAAAATCTTGTTGTTGGTTAACTGTAATTATTACATCCATCATTACACCTTCTTCCGTGTGCGTGATTGGGTTTTTTCCTGCTGAGCTGAGGAACATGAATAATAGGTTGGTGTGCTTTTATAACTTTGGGACAGTGTGTGTGTGTGTGTGTGTGTGTGTGTGTGTGTGTGTGTGTGTGTGTGTGTGTGTGTGTGTGTGTGTGTGTGTGTGTGTGTGTGTGTACTTTGCCAATAATCCCAGGTCTCCGCCGTTCTTAGCTGAGCTGCAGTCGCTGAACTGAGATGCCAGGGACTCAAACAACTCTTCTCCAGATTGATCTCTTCTATGTACTCTGCGCAGAACATAGAAATAAAGAACAATGAACATGTTAGTCAGACTTGATCAAAGCAGCAACCCCCCCCCCGCGCCCCCACACACCGATGCCTTACTTACTCTGAATGAGATCCAGGGCCTCGTCTTTAGTTCGCGTTATATTTGTTCCCGCAAGAAGATGGACGACGTGACTGATTATGCTTCACCAGGAGGTGAGAGCAGCGTACCTGAGTGAGTGAAGAGAGAAAAACAAACAAACTGATCAGTGTCAAATCACCACAGATAATACGACTATTACTGTGAAAATTTAAACCTCCCTGGTCTCCCACACACCCTCTATAGTTAAACTACATTCTTATTATTGCTCTAAACATATAGTTCTAAGTAGGTACCCAACTCTTATCTGTACATTAAACCTGTAGTTAAAATATTTTGTAGTAACATTTGACCTCACTTTTGGACTGGGCCTGTTGATACAAAGCTTGTTTGTCAGAGCCTAAATGTTGACATGAAGGAAAGCACACACCAATAAGACAACAGTATTTTATATGTAGGCTATTTGGGCAACACATTTGTAAATATTTCATTATTTTGTAATTCGTTTTTTTTTTTACTATTGTATTTTACAACTTGTTGCAAATATCTGTGTACTGCAGCACCAAAACAATAGAGATTAACAAACTAAATGCAGCCTTTTACTGCACACACGGGACTGCAACTCTGTATGACATCATGGGGTGTTGCAGTGCGTTGGCTCAGCCTGTGAGGACTGCTATACTTCCTGTAGACCACCAATTGTCACCGTTTCCTCCCCCAAAAGTCTCAAAAGGCCTTGTTCACTTATCACTGTTTTAAGTGATTACACTTACATTACATCACT
>NW_022605308.1:0-12776 GCF_008692095.1 Etheostoma spectabile | reverse complement strand
AAAGACATGTCCTGATCAAAGATAACTCCAAGATTCCTCACAGTGGTGTGGAGGCCAGGGTGATGCCATCCAGAGTAACTATCTCTTTGGATAAGGCGTCACGGAGGTGCTTGGGCACACAGAGCAATAACTTCAGTTTTATCTGATTTCAACATTAGAAAATACAGGTCACCAGGTTTAATATCCTGAAGACACATTTGAAGTTTAGCTAACTGATTAGTTTCATCCGGGTCGATCGATAGATATAATGAGTATCATCTGCATAACAATGAAAGGTTATGGAGTGTTCCTAATAATATTGCCTAAAGAAGCATATAAAGTGAAACAGGATTGGACCGAGCAAAGATCCTGTGGGGACTCCATGACTAACTTGGCGTGCACGGAGGATCATGTTAACATGAACAAACTGAGATTTGATCTGATAAATAAGACTTGAACCAGCTAAGAGCAGTTCCTTTAATGCCAATTAAATGTTCCAATCTCTGTAATAAGATACGATGGTCAATGGTATCAAATGCAGCACTAAGATCTAATAACACCAGTACAGAGATAAGTCCTTTGTCTGATGCAATTAGGAGGTCATTAGTAATTTTCACAAGCGCTGTCTCTGTGCTATGATGAACTCTAAATCCTGACTGAAACTCCTCAAATAAGCTGTTGCTATGCAGAAAAGTCACACAGCTGTTTGGCGACTGCTTTCCCAGAATCTTAGAGAGAAATGGAAGGTTGGAAATAGGTATATAGTTGGCTAAAACATCTGGAACAAGGTTGGGCTTTTTCAGGAGAGGTTGTTCCTATTTTCTTCTATTAATGACGAGTGGTACGCTGTTCTGGCATTACGGAGGGCCTTCCATCAGTTTTAAGACTATCTTGACAGATTAAACGAGAATTTTCCAGTTTGGTGGAACGCCAAATCTTCTCAAGTTTCCATGATATTTGCTTTAATGTGCGAGTTTCAGTGTTATACCATGGAGCTAACCGTCTTGGTTTTATTATTCTTTTTTAGAGGGGTAAAGGAGTAGGAGTTGAGTGTCATTTGGCATCATTTCATATTGAACAGCAGCCCATTCAAAAAAGATTTTCTGAAAGCTGTCAGATGAGAGCTTTCCAGTCTATTAAAAAAAGAAGCACAAAACAATTAGAAAAAAACTTCTAATACCAAAACATAAAAAATGTAGGATGTTGCAGAAGAAAGAAAGATATTCTGAAACGGCCAAAGCGAACAGTCCGCTTCTCAAGCATTTGTAGAAATGCCTGATAGGACAGTCGGGTGATGCCATCTCATGATCTCAAAAGTAAAAATAAGTCTTCCTCGTAAATTGATGCAAATTGAGGGTGGTGGGGCCAGTAGCCATTTTGTATAAGGTTATCCACTTCTGCAGTCCAAGTAGCCTGGCATCCTCGCAGCTTAGCTCTGGCATGTTGAGATCACACCGCCCTACAAAGTAACATTTGCCTCCACTGTAAGGTTATGACTGCCAAGGTTAGAATTCCATGTTGTATGCGTATATTATATCTCAGTGACTCAGTGAAGCCCGCTCAATGCTGATGCTGTCATGGAAATAGTTTTCTAATCAGCAATAAATATAACAATTTCTGATCAACCCATATAAATGGCATGTTTAAAATAACATAAAGGTTAAAGCCCCGCCCATTCAAGAAACCCGGCCTACTTGCGGGTTAAATACTGTCCACTTCCGGGTTAGGCCCCCGCCAGTCCAAGGACAGATACAGAGATAGATCCAGATAATGCTGTACTCGCTCATCCCTAATTGTGACCAAAGCAACTGACTTTCCTTGGATGACCCTCAATGCCTCTGGTGGACAGTGACAGATTTGGACAGGCATCTCAATACGCAAAAGACGCAATAAAAAACATTACACAAATGGGTTAGGATAATCATCATTTGCGACAATTAGACATGCAGTATACACATTCACACAAAAAAATCCATAACTTACCACAGTGTGTAACAGCATTATCCACAACTGGTTGGAGGCAATGGCTGAAAGAATCCAGCACACATGGCATCCGGTTGGGAAGGATGTAGGTTTTGTTGTCGCAGCGCAGAGTAATGGTCATGGTAAGCAGTCTCTGCATCTGACAGTTTCACAGTTGATCCCACATTGACGCAGATTTTGTTTGCACGTTCCCGTTGCCAGCATGCTACAAGGATAAGGTCTCTCTTGGGCCTCCGTCTCCAAAAAAAGAGAGTGTTACGAGTGCTCCAATCCAAAGAAGCCAGAGGAGCTCCTGGTCTACTGCAACTTCTTGTATCTCATCGTCAGAGACACTCAAGGAGTACTGTAGATCTTGCAAGACATTCTGTTATAAATGTAAAAGTACACAAGAATTAAAAAAAATACACAAAGTTCCACAATGTTTTTGCTCACTGTTTCATCATTTGCATAAAAAGGAAAATTGTTAATTGAGGGACAACTATAAAATTTTTCTGGAGACTGTCATTTTTATATAGGAATACATACCAACAGAGATGGTCTTTGAAGGAGTCTATTTAGCAAAGACCCCCCTCAGAGTTAGGGCCATGATCAGCAGTGTTTGCGGGATGATTAGGGGTGTGATCATCACCGCTGTACCACAAAAAATTGCATCAACATTGATAACATTATAAATGTCATACATGCACCATGGCTAGTGCCTAGGCAGGTTCAAAACTGTTCATTTAGTTGCAAAATCCCATGACTGGTGGTTATCTGCCTATCCGCAATATAGACAATGGCAGCAAATACACAATGCTCGTTGTAGAAGACACAAAATAAAATAAGAAAACTAATAAATAAAACCATTTATAACAAAGCATTACCAAGGTTGACATCTTGTAAAAGAGATCTGCCCATCCATAAAAGATTTCTAAACAATGTTGTTCAGCCGGCACAATGAATTTAACTTTATCAGCTTATTTTATAGTTTTTACTGTATAGTATGTAATAGTAACCTTAATGTAGGCTATCTATTTCAATTAAGATCCAAGGCAAACAAATTTTAACTGATTGTATCCCTTGATATTCAGTTTTAAAATCCTAACAAACAAAAAATAATATAAGTCAAATACTTATTAAAGGCTTAAATGTCCAAGTAAAGTCAAAGTGAAGCTATATTTATTTTCAGTCAGTTTAAGCCATATTTTTACTCTTTTCAGGCTACTCTTAAAAGGAATCCTCCTGTTAAGCCAGCTGCATTCCAACTCTGGGTGAGACAACACCTGGACTTTTTCAAAACAAAAATAGACTCAATCCACTCTTCCTTTCCTAGATCCTCAACACTAGCCAGCCCAGCGGTTCACTCACAGCTTGCAGTGCTCCCACCCTACACTGCTTCCAGAAATCTCCCAGCAAGAGGTTGAGAAGATCATCCAAGGATGAAACCCCACACCTGCGCCCTCGCCCCTTTCCTACAGCTCTAGTCAAAGCAAACCTTGCCCTAAGCCCTCGGATTACCACTGTAAATAACCCCTCCTCAGTCTGGCAATTTCCATGCTGCCCTTAAAACTGCAATAATCAGACCACTTCTAAAAAAAACCTACCCTTGATCCAGAGACACTCTCAAATTACAGGCCCATTTCCAATCTCTAATTCCTCTCCAAAGTACTGGAAAAAAGTTGTTGCCGCTCATCTTCAGGCCACCTTAAGCATAACAACCTCTTTGAAAAAATTCCAGTCTGGTTTCCGCTCTGCTCACAGCACCGAAACAGCCCTGGTCAGAGTCACAAACGACCTACTAATGGCCGAAGCTGATGCTGGCTCACCTTCTCATGCTCCTCGATCTGTCTGCTGCTTTTGACACTGTGGATCACGGCATACTCCTGAACCGACTACACCAAGCCACTGGCTCACTGACACTGCTCTGAACTGGTTTAAATCATCCTCACGGACAGAACAGAGTACATTTCTCTTGGAAGCGCAACACGGCAACCGGCAAAACACGGTCACCTGCGGAGTCCCCCAGGGGTCAGTCCTGGGCCCATCCTCATTCATCATTTACATCCTCCCTGGGCCACGTCATCAAGCCGCCATGGAGTCTCATTTCACTGTTATGCCGATGACACACAACTGTACGTGAAATATGACTCACAACCCACTGCAAGTACAGCACCATCATCTTCAACACTCACCACCTGTCTGGAGGAGATAAAGGCGGGGATGAAACCACAATTTCTCCAGTTAAACAGCTCCAAAAACCGAGGCAATCCTTGTTGGCACTCACATCAAGTCCAGTCAGCCTCCAAACCGGTATAAACTATCCTGGGTCAAAGAACATGTCCCCACTCAAACCAACAGGCAACAATCTTGTGTGTAAGATTGATCCACAACTCACCTTTGAAGCCATATCAAAAACTCTGCAAGATCTCCTTCTATCATTCTAGAAATATTGCAAAACTCCGTTCTACACTCACTTAGCTGATGCTGAAAAAGGGTCCACGCCTTTGTCTCCTCAGATGGAATACTGTAACGCACTTCTCATCGGGATCCCTAACAAGAGTCTGCAGAAACTGCAATATGTCCAGAACAGTGATGCTAGGATCCTGATGAGAGTGCGAAAGTATGACAATCCCACCCATTCTTCACTCACTTCACTCGGCTTCCCGTTTCAGCGAGGATAGAATACAAGGTCTCAATCATCACCCACCAATGCATTCTGAAATGCCCCCCTACCTGAAAGAACTACTCATCCCTCACACTTCAACACGATCCTCCGCTCCCAACTCCAACCGCATCCTAATCCCAGAACTAAACTCAGCACATGGGTGATCGAGCCTTCTGCTCTGCCGCTCCTCGGACATGGCATGCCTCCCGACCTCCTAAGGGCACCACGACTTTGGAGATTTTAAAAAAAGGACTAAAACTTTCTTTTTAGCAGACTTATGAGTTTTAACCTTGAACAAAAATGTTGTTGCACTATTTTATAGATATTTTGCCATTGATTGTTGTTTTACTGTTTATGACCTTGACTGTAGCACTTTGAGATTGTTTCTGTAAAGTGCATTACAAATAAAATGTATTATTATGATTATAACACATATCCAGTGAGTCACTCAGGTAATAGTGGACCATTTAATGTAGGATTTTAAATTAAAGGCTTAAATGTCCAAGTAAAGCTATATTAGAAATTGTGTTCAGGCTGTTAAATCAATTATTCTTTTCTTTTCAGATAAGGCTAAAAATTAATCCAGTTAAGCCAGCGTCATTCCACGTCGTGGGGAGAGACAGCCCATATCCGTGGTCACTCGGGTAATATCGGACCATTCGGATGTAGGATTTTAAATTAAACGCTTAAGTCCAAGTAAAGCTATATTTGAATATTTTTCAGGCTGTTAAAGCCATATTTTTGATCTTTTTCAGGCTTCTCCAAAAATGTATCCCCGTTAAGCCAGGTTGATCGGTCCATGTCGGAGCCACTCCATGGTTGTCGGAGGTCATTAGTTAATATCGGACCATTCTGATGTAGGCTTTTTAAATTAAACGCTTAAATGTCCAAGTAAAAGCTATATTAGAAACCTTTCTTAGGCTTTTAAAAACTTTTTACAGATTTCAGGCTACTCTGAAAAGGAATCCTCATTTTATGCCACCTTTATAGAGTGATATTTAAAATCTTCAGGCTATACTCTTAAAAGGAATCCTCTGTTAAGCCAGCTTCATTCCACATCTGGGTGAGAGAACACATATCCAGTGTGTCACTCAAGCAATAGCAAGAATTCTAATGTAGGATTTAAAAATATAGGCTTACATGGCCAAGTAAAGCTTTATTTGAAATCTTTTTCAGGCAGTTAAAGCCATCTTTTAGGTTTTTCAGGCTTCATTCCACATCTGGGTGAGAACACATATCCAGTGTGGCACTCAAGTAATATAAAGCCATTCTTGTAACTGTTGCAATTACATTTTGTAATTCTTATTCTTCCCTTTTTCTGTTTAACAGTTGTTATTTACAATTTTATTTCCTGAGTTTACTGTTAACACCAGCGGTCAGCAGATAGGTGGACATGTTGTTACGATGAAGATTCATGCTGGCTAAAGCAGACTTTGATGTGAGCGGGTTAAAGTATACTTGAAGACTCAAAGACTGCCCTTTCTTCGTAGCATGCAGCCAACAAGGTATGTGTTTTGTTAATTTGCATTTACTTTGGCCAATGTATTCTACATGCTGTGCATGGTATGTTTGTTAAGCCAACATTGTTTCTATATTTTGTCAATGTTGTCTATCTTAACCCTAGCCTTAAAGGTCCAATATGTAATACATTTACTTTAATAAATCCAAAATGACCCCAATGCATCATCAGATATGAAGGAAACATGCTAAGTTGAAATACTTGAAATAGCCATTTATTTAGCTGGCGGTTTGGATTTTCAAGACAAATTGGCCACAAATAGAAAATGCTCTCTCCACCTCCACGGATGTAGGCTACTGCTGCGTAATGAATTTGGTGAGACTTATGACTGTAGAATTACAGCACCGTCACCTGCAAAACGTTACCATACAACAATAGACGCACACTCCCAACGTTGTTATTTCATTTTATTTCCTGGGAATCGGTAAATCTTGATCAGATTCCTGGAAATCCGGTTTCCCGTGATATGGCTCGGAAAGGGAAGTTTGGGGTCCCTGCTGGAGCTGCTGCTGCTCCACCTTTTTTGAAAAAGAAAAAAACAAATCAAAAACAAATCATCAGAAGACTAACGAGCCTTAACACTAGACGTCCTCTCCAGCTAGAGCCCGACCGGATTTTTGGCCAATATTAGTCATTTTCCAAACTACCTGTTTGTAATTAATCACAATCATTTATAACTACAAATGATTCTGATGAATCCATTTATTTTAAAATAAAAAAACGGACCACAAAACACCCTTATGAATTTTGGCACTGTATAGTTTGTCCACCAGAGGACGCTCTTCTTCAGAGGAGGTTCAATATTGAAGACGCCTGGTGCCATACTCTAATCAGCCCATTACTCAAAACACCTGCAAAGGCCTTTAAATGGTCTCTCAGTCTAGTTCTGTAGGCTACACAATCATGGGGAAGACTGCTGACTTGACAGCTGTCCAAAAGAAGACCACTGACACTTGCACAAAGAAGGCAAGACACAAAAGGTCATTGCTAAAGAGGCTGGCTGGTCACAGAGCTCCAGATCCAAGCACATTAATAGAGAGGCGAAGGAAAGCTGTGGTCGAAAAAAAATGTACACGCAATAGTGATAACCGCACCCTGGAGAGGATCGTGAAACAAACCCATTCCAAAATGTGTGAGAGATTCACAGTCAAAAATCAACTTTTTCATGATTTTCTAATTATATGTCCCTTGTGAAAGTGTGTAAAATTTTTTTGGTAATTCAAATCAACAATATTATTTATTGGTCTCATTTAGCGGTCCGGTGCTACTCTTAGCCTTTAAGTTACAAAGTCTTATGTTGAACATCAATAAACTAATAAAACAAACGATGGTGTCAAATAATTTGCCACAAGATTAATTGGTTTCATATGTTAGGTCAGCTGTCAATTTGGGTGTCGTTTTAAAAAATTGAATAATGCTCAAACTCCAACCCGATTATCGGCTGCCTGACAGTCTGGCGAGGTCTGTGACTCGAGTCTGTTTGGTGGTTCCATGCCGTCGTCAGTCTGGGGAACGGTCAGCCTTCATTTTGGCTGATTTAACTTGTTCAATCTGCCACTGGGCAGTCGGACTCAATGAGCAATCTGATTGGGGGAGAGCTGGCCCTTGCACCAATGCACGATAAGACGGAGCTGACAACACCAGTATTATCTTAATAGCCATCGTATTCCCTTCCGTTCAGCGAGTAATGGACAATGATCCTTCTTGACTACTATCAGCACTCTGATGAAAACAATGACGACGAGCGTGCTCCGTGTTTACTAGGTCTAGAGAGATGTTCATCATCTCCAAACAAAACAGATTAATGGCGCCTGCTGATATGGGGACGTGTTACGTCTTGCGCGGAACGTACGCTCAAGTCTGCGTCACTTGGGTGTGTTCCGAGGTACTTTATGAACCACTCGGGGAGACAGAGCTGACTAATCAGTCCGACTGCCTTTTCTGTCGACGGTCAGCCGGCGGGTTGGTGTGTCAGAGCCTTAATGATGACAAACTGTGAGACTCACTCCTCAAAGTGATTTGTCTAATACCAAACCAATTGTAGTCGTCCATCCAGACGCCCTGATGGTGTTCGGCGTCAGGGTGAAATCCGAGTTTCTGTTGACAAAAAAACAAAGTCTTATAAAAACAAAATGAGTCAGAATAGTGTTTCTAAAACACCAAGTCCAGGTTCTACTGGTGGTTGAACAGGCAAATACTTTTAGGAGTAAAAATGAGTATTCAAATTAAATTGATACAATTATTGGTGATAATCAGATCAGATAAAGTTCATATTTAATGTGTTATGTTAATGTGTTATTAGACTAGATGAGTGACAACAAGTGACATCACTACCTGCGTGGTGAAGAGGGAGGAGATGTGCTTCACGGTGTAGCGGTTGCTGCCGGCAGCGACCAGCTGAAGCACCGTGAAGCGAACAACAGACTGCTGGACGGCAACATAAATCCAGTGGTCAGGGACCCCGCCAGGCGCAGCGGTGGCAGTGGCCAGGATCATGGACGGCATGTGGGCCAACATGTCGTCAAAAGACACAGGTCTGACTCTAGACACACAGAACACTCGACTTATAACGCTGCAGTGACAATCACAAGAGGATGATTATAAGAATTGCTGGGACACAAACAGTAAAATTGTCAAAGAACAGCATCAAAAATCTTGAAAAAGAAAAACCCATCCAAACAGAAGACAGATGGTAAAGACAAGACTTCCTCTCAGCGCGAGTCCAACCGATTATCAGCCGATATAAGACATTTTCCAAACTATTGGTATTTATTTTAATTTAACAGAATCATTTAATGACAAATAACTCTGATGAATATAAAAAAAGAAAACAGCCTTCAACCACATTATGAGTGTTGGTGCTCCATAATTTGTCCACCAGAGGGCGCTCTACAACGTCTTGACAACAATTACTTTTAAACTGCATTATATTATTTTAGTGAGGACTCATAACTAATGTTAGGGAAATCAGTTTTTAGTAGACGTTTCTGGATTTATCAATAAGGGCATATCAGATTTTTAAAACACCAAATATTGTTATCCGTTTATTATTGGTCGGGCTCTACTCTCTGAATGATTTGAATGCGGCAGACTATATCTACGCCTGGTGGGGGAGCAGCATGACTCACCCCACGAGGGATGACTGATCAGCCTGGATGGCGCCTGCCTTAAGGATCTGGCTTTCTACAGATATGCAGGTCATCTAAGTGTGGCCGCAATTTGGCTGCATACCTTCACGATATTGCATTCAGTTTTTAAGTTATTTTTAGTAATAGAAAGTGACCCATGCTAACAGATAAGAGAAAGCAAGAACTGATTTGATAAAACAGGAGTCAAACATTCATAAAAACTAATCAACATTAAAAGCAAAGCTTACGGAGAACGTGCATGCGCACCGACCTGGGGCTCTAAGCACAGTTTACCTTTGATCACAGACTAAGATATTTGTACCGTTGCACTAATTCAACTGGTTGGTTGTCCATTACACCTGGTGAAATAACAGTGGGATTTCTTCTGAAGTCAATGCACGTCTTTCGTTTTAGCCACATTGTTTAAAACGAGGATTACACCAATCAGTAAAATCAACCCCCGGGAGATACTGTGAGGTGCTATGGGAGTCTGGGGGGTCCCTTCTCAGGGTCATCCAATCTCTGGATAATGTTGAATTAAAAATGTTATTTGCTTAAACATTGTGATTTGCATTATACATTGAAGCTAAAAGCATTATTTCAACATAAAAGACGACATGTTGGTCATGCATTAAGTTTGTTGTTATAAGTATATATCGTTCTTATTGGTTGCATAAGTTGTTTTGCAATACTCTGTTCTACAAATAAGATGTTCTGGTACATCCATTAGAATCCAGCCTCTTCTAAATGTGTCAGAAGTAGAATTGATGTTAGGGACCATCCTGAATCTGGTTCCAGTCCCTCTTTACAGTCCACCGCTCTTTGCTTTGCAAGTCCTGATCTGAGGGTCATAAACTTTCAGTCACATTCCAACTGAAAGATAACAAATAAGCACACAGACACTTTGGTCTAGAGACCCACCCTTTGTGGATAAGACTAGGGGTCCAAGAGCCAAACAAAGGGCAGTTGGGGTGGGGAGGGGTTGCAGTTCGAAGGGCACAGGATCTCACGCTGCTTTTTGCAGATGTGGTCTGATGGGATCATCGCCGACCTTCAGTACTCACTGTAGTGCCAGTGAATTGTTCTGTCAAGCAGGAGTATTGCATTCTCTGCTTTACTGAGGAACTTGATGTATAAATGTATTGGTCGCCTGAATTCTTCTTGTGACTCCGTCATTTCACACTGATTGACAGGAGGTTTAGTGCTTTGCGATACCAGTTCCCCTTATGCATGGGTCTCAAACTCGCGGCCCGGGGGCCAATTGCGGCCCGCGGGATGATTTTGTGGGCCCCTGCTTGACATCAAAGTTAAGTGTAGTGCGGCCGCGCGTTCTGAAAATTTTTGTCATTGCGCTTGTCATTATGGGCTACCGTAGTAGTCTCTGAAACGGCGTAACGGTGTCAAGCTAGCTAAGTACCTGGGAAAGTATCAACGTAGTCACTGTTTGAAACGTGTTGGTGTTGTTTCGGAGTGAGGAAAATATATTACATCACCCAGTTCCAATCATGTCTCTCTCAAAAAGTGCCGTAAAGAGAAAGGTTGGAGACGAGCACAGGCAATTTCAGGGGAAAGTGGGAGACGGACTATTTTTTGTTGAGCACAGGGGTACCCCTACATTGTCTCATATGCACAGAGAAAGTTGCGGTGTACAAGGAATACAACATCAGACGTCATTACTCAACTAGACATGCTGAGGATATACAAAATACCAGGGAGAGAGAGAAAGAACCGGGTCGCCAACCTTAAAAAATGTCTATTGAGGCAACAAGATTTATTCAAGAAAGCAAACAAAGAGAAGGAAGCAGCAGTCGAAGCTAGCTACGTGGTGGAGGAGATGTGCTAAGGCCGGGAAGCCGTTCAAGGAAGGCGAGTTTATCAAAAAGTGTTGTTACTAGCTGCAAGTAAAGTCTGTCCAGAAAATAAGGGACATTTTAGCAATATCAGCCTTTCAGCTAACACAGTGGCGGAGCGCATTTCTGACCTGTCCGAAAACATTTATGATCAACTGCGTGAGAGAGCCAAATTTTTGTGCGTTCTCAGTCGCTCTTGATGAGAGCACGGACAACACTGACACTGCGCAGCTCGCAGTATATGTCCGTGGTGTTGACGACAATTTTGAAGTGATTGAGGAGTGTCGCTGTGATTCCAATGCATGGTCAGACCACCGCTCTGAGATATTCCGCCAGCTGTGTGGTGCTATTGATGATGTCGGTTTGCCATGGAGCAGGTTTGCTGGAATAACAACCGACGGAGCACCATCAATGACAGGAAGGAAAAATGGACTGGTGGCACTTGTTCAAAGTAAACTGGAAGAGGAGAATGTGGAGGAGGCCATGCTCTGCACTGTATTATCCATCAGCAGGCCCTTTGCAGCAAATGCCTGAGTTTGACAAGTGATGTCTGTTGTGAAATGCACAACCATATCAGATCTAGGGGCTTAAAGCACCGGCAGTCCGCGCCTTTTTGGAGGAATTGGAGTCAGAATAGGAGATGTGCTATACTCACTGAGGTACGTTTGCTCAGTAGGGAAACGTCTCTAAAGAGGTTTTTGGTTGAGAGCAGAAGTGCAAACCTTCAGGGAGAAGGAGGGATGGCTGTTCCTGTGTTAAGTGATCCCAATGGCTCATGGCCTTAGCTTTCTTGTTGACATCACAGGAGTTAAATGTACTGAACAAGAAGTTACAAGGCCAAGGGCAAATTGTCAGTGCTGCCTATGCAATGTGAGGGCATTCTCCACAAAACTTGTGTTATGGAAAGCCCAGCTCTCTCAGACAAACCTCTGTCATTTTCCAGCATGCAAGGCACTCATGGATGTGGGCACATTCATTCAGTAGTGAGACATATGCTGATGCAATTTGAAGCTACAGGAGGAATTGATCGCAGGTTTGCTGACTTCAAGACACACAGAGCCACTTTTCAATTTTTGCTGACCCTTTCCTTCGATGTGCAAGATGCTCCTCCTGTACTTCAATGGAGCTTATTGACCTGCAGTGCAATTCTGAACTTAAAAGTCAAGTTCAGGGAGGTGAGTGGAAATGCAGACAAGCTTGGACAGTTGAGAGATTGCACCCCCTTCCCTGAGCTCTCCAGGGATGTTCAGCGGACCATGTGTCTTTTGGGAGCACTTATGTGAAAAGCTCTTCTCCACTATGAACTTTAATAAGTCAAAGTACAGGTCCAGACTTACTGATGGATCTTCAAGCCATACTTAGGGTTTCAACTGTTTCTTCCCTAAAGCAAATGTGTCTCAGCTGTGTGAGAGGAAGCGCTGCAGGTCTCTGGCAGCAAGGAGTAGGCAAGAGAAGCCTTGTTCGGAAGAACCGTTCATGTTCAGAGGAACAGTTCATGTTAAGAAAGGAATGTTTAAATTCAGAGGAACAGTTCATGTTGAAGAACTGTTAATAAAGAAGATTGGATCAGTTGTGGTCCTTTTTGGGAATACTTGAAACACTTTTTTGTGGAACACTGAGGCGGCCCAGCCAAACCCAGACGCTACCTCCAGCGGACCCCAAGTAAGTTGAGT
>NW_022605307.1:0-46157 GCF_008692095.1 Etheostoma spectabile | reverse complement strand
GGAGGCCAGGGTGATGCATCCAGAGTAACTATCTCTTTGGATAATGCGTCACGGAGGTGCTTGGGCACCAGAGCAATAACTTCAGTTTATCTGATTCAACATTAGAAAATACAGGTCATCCAGGTTTTAATATCCTGAAGACACATTTGAAGTTTAGCTACTGATTAGTTTCATCCGGGTCGATCGATAGATATAATTGAGTATCATCTGCATAACAATGAAAGGTTATGGAGTGTTTCCTAATAATATTGCCTAAAGGAAGCACTATAAGTGAACAGGATTGGACCGAGCAAAGATCCTTGTGGGACTCCATGACTAACTTTGGCGTGCACGGAGGATTCATTGTTAACATGAACAAACTGAGATGATTGATAAATAAGACTTGAACCAGCTAAGAGCAGTTCCTTTAATGCCAATTAAATGTTCCAATCTCTGTAATAAGATATGATGGTCAATGGTATCAAATGCAGCACTAAGATCTAATAACACCAGTACAGAGATAAGTCCTTTGTCTGATGCAATTAGGAGGTCTTAGTATTTTCACAAGCGCTGTCTCTGTGCTATGATGACTCTAATCCTGACTGAAAACTCCAAATATTAGCTGTGCTATGCAGAAAGCACACAGCTGTTTGGCGACTGCTTTCCCCAGAATCTTAGAGAGAAATGGAAGGTGGAAATAGGTATATAGTTGGCTAAAACATCTGGAACAAGGTTGGGCTTTTTCAGGAGAGGTTGTTCCTATTTTCTTCTATTAATGACGAGTGGTACGCTGTTCTGGCATTACGGAGGGCCTTCCATCAGTTTTAAGACTATCTTGACAGATTAAACGAGAATTTTCCAGTTTGGTGGAACGCCAAATCTTCTCAAGTTTCCATGATATTTGCTTTAATGTGCGAGTTTCAGTGTTATACCATGGAGCTAACCGTCTTGGTTTTATTATCTTCTTTTTTAGAGGGGTAAAGGAGTTGAGTGTCATTTGGCATCAATTTCATATTGAACAGCAGCCCATTCAAAAAAGATTTTCTGAAAGCTGTCAGATGAGAGCTTTCCAGTCTATTAAAAAAAAGAAGCACAAAACAATTAGAAAAAAAACTTCTAATACCAAAACATAAAAAATGTAGGATGTTGCAGAAGAAAGAAAGATATTCTGAAACGGCCAAAGCGAACAGTCCGCTTCTCAAGCATTTGTAGAAATGCCTGATAGGACAGTCCGGGTGATGCCATCTTCATGATCTCAAAAGTAAAAAATAAGTCTTCCTCGTAAATTGATGCAAAATTGAGGGTGGTGGGCCAGTAGCCATTTTGTATAAGGTTATCCACTTCTGCAGTCCAAGTAGCCTGGCATCCCTCGCAGCTTAGCTCTGGCATGTTGAGATCACACCGCCCTACAAAGTAACATTTGCCTCCACTGTAATGTTATGACTGCCAAGGTTAGAATTCCATGTTGTATGCGTCATATATATCTCAGTGACTCAGTGAAGCCCGCTCAATGCTGATGCTGTCATGGAAATAGTTTTCTAATCAGCAATAAATATAACAATTTCTGATCAACCCATATCAATTGCATGTTTAAAATAACATAAAGGTTAAAGCCCCGCCCATTTCAAGACAACCCGGCCTACTTGCGGGTTAAATACTGTCCACTTCCGGGTTAGGCCCCGCCCAGTCCAAGGACAGATACAGATATAGATCCAGATAATGCTGTACTCGCTCATCCCTAATTGTGACCAAAGCAACTGACTTTCCTTGGATGACCCTCAATGCCTCTGGTGGACAGTGACAGATTTGGACAGGCATCTCAATACGCAAAAGACGCAATAAAAAACATTACACAAATGGGTTAGGATAATTCATCATTTGCGACAATTAGACATGCAGTATACACATTCACACAAAAAATCCATAACTTACCACAGTGTGTAACAGCATTATCCACAACTGGTTGGAGGCAATGGCTGAAAGAATCCAGCACACATGGCATCCCGGTTGGGAAGGATGTAGGTTTTGTTGTCGCAGCGCAGAGTAATGGTCATGGTAAGCAGTCTCTGCATCTGACAGTTCCACAGTTGATCCCACATTGACTGCAGATTTTTGTTGCCACGTTCCCCTGTGCCAGCATGCTATTTACAAGGTAAGGTCTCTTTGGCCTCCGTCTCTCAAAAAAGAGAGTGTTACGAGTGCTCCAATCCAAAGAAGCCAGAGGAGCTCCCTGGTCTACTGCAACTTCTTGTATCTCATCGTCAGAGACACTCAAGGAGTACTGTAGATCTTGCAAGACATTCTGTTATAAATGTAAAAGTACACAAGAATTAAAAAATACACAAAGTTCCACAATGGTTTTGCTCACTGTTTCATCATTTGCATAAAAAGGAAAATTGTTAATTGAGGGACAATCATAAAATTTTTCTGGAGACTGTTCATTTTATATAAGGAATTACATACCAACAGAGATGGTCTTTGAAGGAGTCTATTTAGCAAAGACCACCTCAGAGTTAGGGCCATGATCAGCAGTGTTGCGGGGATGATTAGGGGTGTGATCATCACCAGCTGTACCACAAAAAACTTGCATCAACATTGATAACATTATAAATGTCATACATGCACCATGGCTAGTGCCTAGGCAGGTTCAAAACTGTTCATTTAGTTGCAAAATCCAATGACTGTTGGTTATCTGCCTATCCAGCAATATATAGACAATGGCAGCAAATACAAATGCTCGTTGTAGAAGCAAATTCAAAAATAAGAACAACTAATAAATAAACCATTTTAAACAAAGCCTTACCAAGGTTGACATCTTGTAAGAGATTATACTGCCCATCCATAACAAGATTTCTAAACAATGTTGTTCCAGCCGGCACAATGAATTTAACTTTTATCAGCTTATTTTATAGTTTTTACTGTATTAGTATGTAATAGTAACCTTAATGTAGGCTATCTATTTCAATTAAGATCCAAGGCAAACAAATTTTAACTGATTGTATCCCTTGATATTCAGTTTTAAAATCCTAAACAAACAAAAAATAATAAAGTCAAAATACTTATTAAAGGCTTAAATGTCCAAGTAAAGTCAAAGTGAAGCTATATTTATTTTCAGTCAGTTTAAGCCATATTTTTACTCTTTTTCAGGCTACTCTTAAAAGGAATCCTCCTGTTAAGCCAGCTGCATTCCAACTCTGGGTGAGACAACACCTGGACTTTTTCAAAACAAAAATAGACTCAATCCACTCTTCCTTTCCTAGATCCTCAACACTAGCCAGCCCAGCTGTTCACTCACAGCTTGCAGTGCTCCAGACCCTACACTGCTTTCCAGAAATCTCCCAGCAAGAGGTTGAGAAGATCATCCAAAGGATGAAACCCACCACCTGCGCCCTCGACCCCTTTCCTACAGCTCTAGTCAAAGCAAACACCTCTGCCCTAAGCCCTCTGATTACCACTGTAATAAACCACTCCCTCCAGTCTGGCAATGTTCCATCTGCCCTTAAAACTGCCATAATCAGACCACTTCTAAAAAAACCTACCCTTGATCCAGAGACACTCTCAAATTACAGGCCCATTTCCAATCTCTCATTCCTCTCCAAAGTACTGGAAAAAGTTGTTGCCGCTCATCTTCAGGACCACCTTAAGCATAACAACCTCTTTGAAAAATTCCAGTCTGGTTTCCGCTCTGCTCACAGCACCGAAACAGCCCTGGTCAGAGTCACAAACGACCTACTAATGGCAGCTGATGCTGGCTCACCTTCCTCATGCTCCTCGATCTGTCTGCTGCTTTTGACACTGTGGATCACGGCATACTCCTGAACCGACTACACCAAGCCACTGGACTCACTGACACTGCTCTGAACTGGTTTAAATCATACCTCACGGACAGAACAGAGTACATTTCTCTTGGAAGCGCAAGGTCCCGGCAACACACGGTCACCTGCGGAGTCCCCCAGGGGTCAGTCCTTGGCCCCATCCTCTTCATCATTTACATCCTCCCCCTGGGCCACGTCATCAGCCGCCATGGAGTCTCATTTCACTGTTATGCCGATGACACACAACTGTACGTGAAATATGACTCACAACCCACTGCAAGTACAGCACCATCATCTTCAACACTCACCACCTGTCTGGAGGAGATAAAGGCGTGGATGAAACACAATTTTCTCCAGTTAAACAGCTCCAAAACCGAGGCAATCCTTGTTGGCACCTCACATCAAGTCCAGTCATCCTCCATAACCGGTATAACTATCTCTGGTCAAGACATTCCCCTCTCCACAACAGTCACCAATCTTGGTGTAAGATTTGATCCACAACTCACCTTTGAAGCCCATATCAAAAACCTCTGCAAGATCTCCTTCTATCATCTCAAATATTGCAAAACTCGTTCTACACTCACCTTAGCTGATGCTGAAAAACGGGTCCACGCCTTTGTCTCCCTCCAGACTGGAATACTGTAACGCACTTCTCATCGGGATCCCTAACAAGAGTCTGCAGAAACTGCAATCAATATGTCCAGAACAGTGATGCTAGGATCCTGATGAGAGTGCGAAAGTATGACCACATCACACCCATTCTTCACTCACTTCACTGGCTTCCCGTTTCAGCGAGGATAGAATACAAGGTCTCAATCATCACCCACCAATGCATCTATGGAAATGCCCCCCCCTACCTGAAAGAACTACTCATCCCTCACACTTCAACACGATCCCTCCGCTCAAACAACTCCAACCGCCTCCTAATCCCCAGAACTAAACTCAGCACCATGGGTGATCGAGCCTTCTGCTCTGCCGCTCCTCGGACATGGAATGCCCTCCCTGACCATCTAAGGGCACCACAGACTTTGGAGATTTTAAAAAAAGGACTAAAAACTTTTCTTTTTAGCAGAACTTATGAGTTTTAACCTTGCACAAAAATGTTGTTGCACTATTTATAGATATTTTACATTGATGTTTTTACCTTGCTTTTATGACCTTGACTGTAGCACTTTGAGATTTGTTTAAATGTAAAGTGCATTACAAATAAAATGTATTATTATGATTATAACACATATCCAGTGAGTCACTCAGGTAATAGTGGACCATTTAATGTAGGATTTTAAAATTAAAGGCTTAAATGTCCAAGTAAAGCTATATTAGAAATTGTGTTCAGGCTGTTAAATCAATTATTTTACTCTTTTTCAGATAAGGCTAAAAATTAATCCAGTTAAGCCAGCGTCATTCCACGTCGGGGTGAGACAGCACATATCCAGTGTGTCACTCGGGTAATATCGGACCATTCGGATGTAGGATTTTAAAATTAAACGCTTAAATGTCCAAGTAAAGCTATATTTGAATTATTTTTCAGGCTGTTAAAGCCATATTTTTGATCTTTTTCAGGCTTCTCAAAAAATGTATCCCCGTTAAGCCAGGTTGATCGGTCCATGTCGGAGCCACTCCATGGTTGTCGGAGTGTCACTTAGTTAATATCGGACCATTCTGATGTAGGCTTTTAAAATTAAACGCTTAAATGTCCAAGTAAAGCTATATTAGAAACCTTTCTTAGGCTTTTAAAAACTTTTTACAGATTTCAGGCTACTCTGAAAAGGAATCCTCATTTTATGCCACCTTTATAGAGTGATATTTAAAATCTTCAGGCTATACTCTTAAAAGGAATCCTCCTGTTAAGCCAGCTTCATTCCACATCTGGGTGAGAGAACACATATCCAGTGTGTCACTCAAGCAATAGCAAGCCATTCTAATGTAGGATTTTAAAAATATAGGCTTACATGGCCAAGTAAAGCTTTATTTGAAATCTTTTTCAGGCAGTTAAAGCCATCTTTTAAGTTTTTTTCAGGCTTCATTCCACATCTGGGTGAGAACACATATCCAGTGTGGCACTCAAGTAATATAAAGCCATTCTTGTAACTGTTGCAATTACATTTTGTAATTCTTATTCTTCCCTTTTTTCTGTTTAACAGTTGTTATTTACACTTTTATTTTCCTGAGTTCTACTGTTAACACCAGCGGTCAGCAGATAGCGTGGACATGTTAGTTACGATGAAGATTTCATGCTGGCTAAAGCAGACTTTGATGTGAGCGGGTTAAAGTATACCTCTGAAGACTCAAAGACTGCCCTTTCTTCGTAGCATGCAGCCAACAAGGTATTTGTTTTGTTAATTTGCATTTTACTTTGGCAAATGTATTCTACATGCTGTGCATGGTATTGTTTGTTAAGCCAACATTGTTTCTATATTTTTGTCAATGTTGTCTTATCTTAACCCTAGCCTTAAAGGTCCAATATGTAATACATTTACTTTAATAAATCCAAAAATGACCCCAATGCATCATCAGATATGAAGGAAACATGCTAAGTTGAAATACTTGAAATAGCCATTTTTATTTAGCTGGCGGTTTTGGATTTTCAAGACAAATTGGCCACAAATAGAAAATGCTCTCTCCACCTCCACGGATGTAGGCTACTGCTGCGTAATGAATTTGGTGAGACTTTATGACTGTAGCTACATTACAGCACCGTCACCTGCAACAACGTTACCATACAACAATAGACGCACACTCCCAACGTTTGTTATTTCATTTTATTTCCTGGGAATCGGTAAATCTTGATCAGATTTCCTGGAAATCCGGTTTCCCGTGATATGGCTCGGGAAAGGGAAGTTTGGGGTCCCCTGCTGGAGCTGCTGCTGCTCCACCTTTTTTGAAAAAGAAAAAAACAAATCAAAAACAAATCATCAGAAGACTAACGAGCCTTAACACTAGACGTCCTCTCAGCTAGAGCCCGACCGATTTTTGGCCAATATTAGTCATTTTCCAAACTACCTGTATTTGTAATTAATCACAATCATTTATAACTACAAATGATTCTGATGAATCCATTTTATTTTAAAATAAAAAAACGACAAAACACCCTTATGAATTTTGGCACTGTATAGTTTGTCCACCAGAGGACGCTCTTCTTCAGAGGAGGTTCAATATTGAAGACGCCTGGTGCCATACTCTAATCAGCCAATTAACTCAAAACACCTGCAAAGGCCTTTAAATGGTCTCTCAGTCTAGTTCTGTAGGCTACACAATCATGGGGAAGACTGCTGACTTGACAGCTGTCCAAAAGAAGACCACTGACACCTTGCACAAAGAAGGCAAGACACAAAAGGTCATTGCTAAAGAGGCTGGCTGGTCACAGAGCTCCAGATCCAAGCACATTAATAGAGAGGCGAAGGAAAGCTGTGGTCGAAAAAAAATGTACACGCAATAGTGATAACCGCACCCTGGAGAGGATCGTGAAACAAAACCCATTCCAAAATGTGTGAGAGATTCACAGTCAAAAATCAACTTTTTCATGATTTTCTAATTATATGTCCCTTGTGAAAGTGTGTAAAATTTTTTTGGTAATTTCAAATCAACAATTATTCGTATTGGTCTCATTTAGCGGTCCGGTGCTACTCTTAGCCTTTAAGTTACAAAGTCTTATGTTGAACATCAATAAACTAATAAAACAAACGATGGTGTCAAATAATTTGCCACAAGATTAATTGGTTTCATATGTTAGGTCAGCTGTCAATTTGGGTGTCGTTTTAAAAAATTGAATAATGCTCAAACTCCAACCCGATTATCGGCTGCCTGACAGTCTGGCGAGGTCTGTGACTCGAGTCTGTTTGGTGTGTTCCATGCCGTCGTCAGTCTGGGGAACGGTCAGCCTTCATTTTGGCTGATTTAACTTGTTCAATCTGCCACTGGGCAGTCGGACTCAATGAGCAATCTGATTGGGGGAGAGCTGGCCCTTGCACCAATGCACGATAAGACCGGAGCTGACAACACCAGTATTATCTTAATAGCCATCGTATTCCCTTCCGTTCAGCGAGTAATGACAATGATCCTTCTTGACTACTATCAGCACTCTGATGAAAACAATGACTGACGAGCGTGCTCCGTGTTTACTAGGTCTAGAGAGATGTTCATCATCTCCAACAAAACAGATTAATGGCGCCTGCTGATATGGGGACGTGTTACGTCTTGCGCGGAACGTACGCTCAAGTCTGCGTCACTTGGGTGTGTTCCGAGGTACTTTATGAACCACTCGGGGAGACAGGAGCTGACTAATCAGTCCGACTGCCTTTTCTGTCGACGGTCAGCCGGCGGGTTGGTGTGTCAGAGCCTTAATGATGACAAACTGTGAGACTCACTCCTCAAAGTTGATTTGTCTAATACCAAACCAATTGTAGTCGTCCATCCAGACGCCCCTGATGGTGTTCGGCGTCAGGGTGAAATCCAGAGTTTCCTGTTGACAAACAAACAAAGTCTTATAAAAACAAAATGAGTCAGAATAGTGTTTCTAAAACACCAAGTCCAGGTTCTACTGGTGGTTGAACAGGCAAATACTTTTAGGAGTAAAAATGAAGAAGAAAAGTATTCAAATTAAATTGATACAATTATTGGTGATAATCAGATCAGATTAAAGTTCATATTTAATGTGTTATGTTAATGTGTTATTAGACTAGATGAGTGACAACAAGTGACATCACTACCTGCGTGGTGAAGAGGGAGGAGATGTGCTTCACGGTGTAGCGGTTGCTGCGGCAGCGACCAGCTGAAGCACCGTGAAGCGAACAGACTGCTGGACGGCAACATAAATCCCAGTGGTCAGGGACCCCGCCAGGCGCAGCCGGTGGCAGTGGCCAGGATCACTGGACGGCATGTGGGCCAACATGTCCGTCTCAAAGACACAGGTCTGCTCCTAGACACACAGAACACTCGACTTATAACGCTGCAGTGACAAATCACAAGAGGCTGATTATAAGAATTGCTGGGACACAAACAGTAAAATTGTCAAAGAACAGCATCAAAAATCTTGAAAAAGAAAAACCCATCAAAAACAGAAGACAGATGGTAAAGACAAGACGTCCTCTCAGCGCGAGTCCAACCGATTTATCAGCCGATATAAGACATTTTCCAAACTATTGGTATTTATTTTAATTTAACAGAATCATTTAATGACAAATAACTCTGATGAATATAAAAAAAGAAAACAGCCTTCAACCACATTATGAGTGTTGGTGCTCCATAATTTGTCCACCAGAGGGCGCTCTACAACGTCTTGACAACACTTACTTTTAAACTGCATTATATTATTTTAGTGAGGACTCATAACTAATGTTAGGGAAATCAGTTTTTAGTAGACGTTTCTGGATTTATCAATAAGGGCATATCAGATTTTTAAAACACCAAATATTTGTATCCGTTTATTATTGGTCGGGCTCTACTCTCTGAATGACCTTTTGAATTGCGGCAGACTATATCTACGCCTGGTGGGGAGCAGCATGACTTCACCCCACGAGGGATGACTGATCAGCCTGGATGGCGCCTGCCTTAAGGATCTGGCTTTCTACAGATTATGCAGGTCATCTAAGTGTGTGCCTGCAATTTGGCTGCATACCTTCACGATACCTTGCATTCAATTTTTCAGTTTAATAGAAAGTGACCCATGCTAACAGATAAGAGAAAGCAAGAACTGATTTGATAAAACAGGAGTCAAACATTCATAAAAACTAATCAACATTAAAAGCAAAGCTTACGGAGAACGTGCATGCGCACCGACCTGGGGCTCTAAGCACAGTTTACCTTTGATCACAGACTAAGATATTTGTACCGTTGCACTAATTCAACTGGTTGGTTGTCCATTACACCTGGTGAAATAACAGTGGGATTTCTTCTGAAGTCAATGCACGTCTTTCGTTTTAGCCACATTGTTTAAAACGAGGATTTACACCAATCAGTAAAATCAACCCCCCGGGAGATACTGTTGAGGTGCTATGGGAGTCTGGGGGGTCCCTTCTCAGGGTCATCCAATCTCTGGATAATGTTGGAATTTAAAATGTTATTTGCTTAAACATTGTGATTTGCATTATACATTGAAGCTAAAAGCATTATTTCAACATAAAAGACGACATGTTGGTCATGCATTAAGTTTGTTGTTATAAGTATATATAGTTTCTTATTGGTTGCATTAAGTTGTTTTGCAATACTCTGTTCTACAACATAAGATGTTCTGGTACATTCCATTAGAATCCAGCCTCTTCTAAATGTGTCAGAAGTAGAATTGATTGTTAGGGACCATCCTGAATCTGGTTCCAGTCCCTCTTTACAGTCCACCGCTCTTTTGCTTTGCAAGTCCTGATCTGAGGGTCATAAACTTTCAGTCACATTCCAACTGAAAGATAACAAATAAGCACACAGACACTTTGGTCTAGAGACCCCACCCTTTGTGGATAAGACTAGGGGTCCAAGAGCCAAACAAAGGGCAGTTGGGGTGGGGAGGGGTTGCAGTTCGAAGGGCACAGGATCTCATCGCTGCTTTTTGCAGATGTGGTCCTGATGGGATCATCGCCGACCTTCAGTACTCACTGTAGTGCCAGTGAATTGTTCTGTCAAGCAGGAGTTATTGCATTCTCTGCTTTACTGAGGAACTTGATGTATAAATGTATTGGTCGCCTGAATTCTTCTTGTGACTCCGTCATTTCACATCTGATTGACAGGAGGTTTAGTGCTTTGCGATACCAGTTCCCCTTATGCATGGGTCTCAAACTCGCGGCCCGGGGGCCAATTGCGGCCCGCGGGATGATATTTTGTGGCCCCCTGCTTGACATCAAAGTTAAGTGTTAGTGCGGCCCGCGCGTTCTGAAACTTTTTGTCATTGCGCTTGTCACTTATGGGCTACCGTAGTAGTCTCCTGACAACGGCGTAACGGTTGTCAAGCTAGCTAAGTACCTGGGAAAGTATCAACGTTAGTCACTTGTTTGAAACGTGTTGTGTTGTTTCGGAGTGACGGAAAATATATTACATCACCCAGTTCCAATCATGTCTCTCTCAAAAAGTGCCGTAAAGAGAAAGGTTGGAGACGAGCACAGGCAATTTCAGGGAAAGTGGGAGACGGACTATTTTTTTGTTGAGCACAGGGGTACCCCTACATGTCTCATATGCACAGAGAAAGTTGCGGTGTACAAGGAATACAACATCAGACGTCATTACTCAACTAGACATGCTGAGGAATATACAAAATACCAGGGAGATGAGAGAAAGAACCGGGTCGCCAACCTTAAAAAATGTCTATTGAGGCAACAAGATTTATTCAAGAAAGCAAACAAAGAGAAGGAAGCAGCAGTCGAAGCTAGCTACGTGGTGAGTGAGATGATTGCTAAGGCCGGGAAGCCGTTCAAGGAAGGCGAGTTTATCAAAAAGTGTTTGTTACTAGCTGCAAGTAAAGTCTGTCCAGAAAATAAGGGACATTTTAGCAATATCAGCCTTTCAGCTAACACAGTGGCGGAGCGCATTTCTGACCTGTCCGAAAACATTTATGATCAACTGCGTGAGAGAGCCAAATGTTTTTGTGCGTTCTCAGTCGCTCTTGATGAGAGCACGGACAACACTGACACTGCGCAGCTCGCAGTATATGTCCGTGGTGTTGACGACAATTTTGAAGTGATTGAGGAGTTGCTCGCTGTGATTCCAATGCATGGTCAGACCACCGCTCTGAGATATTCCGCCAGCTGTGTGGTGCTATTGATGATGTCGGTTTGCCATGGAGCAGGTTTGCTGGAATAACAACCGACGGAGCACCATCAATGACAGGAAGGAAAAATGGACTGGTGGCACTTGTTCAAAGTAAACTGGAAGAGGAGAATGTGGAGGAGGCCATTGCTCTGCACTGTATTATCCATCAGCAGGCCCTTTGCAGCAAATGCCTGAGGTTTGACAATGTGATGTCTGTTGTGAAATGCATCAACCATATCAGATCTAGGGGCTTAAAGCACCGGCAGTTCCGCGCCTTTTTGGAGGAATTGGAGTCAGAATATGAGGATGTGCTCTACTTCACTGAGGTACGTTGGCTCAGTAGGGGAAACGTCTTAAAGAGGTTTTTTGAGTTGAGAGCAGAAGTGCAAACCTTCATGGAGAAGGATGGGATGGCTGTTCCTGTGTTAAGTGATCCCAAATGGCTCATGGCCTTAGCTTTTCTTGTTGACATCACACAGGAGTTAAATGTACTGAACAAGAAGTTACAAGGCCAAGGGCAACTTGTCAGTGCTGCCTATGACAATGTGAGGGCATTCTCCACAAAACTTGTGTTATGGAAAGCCCAGCTCTCTCAGACAAACCTCTGTCATTTCCCAGCATGCAAGGCACTCATGGATGTGGGCACATCATTCAGTAGTGAGAAATATGCTGATGCAATTATGAAGCTACAGGAGGAATTTGATCGCAGGTTTGCTGACTTCAAGACACACAGAGCCACTTTTCAAATTTTTGCTGACCCCTTTTCCTTCGATGTGCAAGATGCTCCTCCTGTACTTCAAATGGAGCTTATTGACCTGCAGTGCAATTCTGAACTTAAAGTCAAGTTCAGGGAGGTGAGTGGAAATGCAGACAAGCTTGGACAGTTTGAGAGAATTGCCACCCACCTTCCCTGAGCTCTCCAGGATGTTCAAGCGGACCATGTGTCTTTTTGGGAGCACTTATGTGAAAAGCTCTTCTCCACTATGAACTTTAATAAGTCAAAGTACAGGTCCAGACTTACTGATGGACATCTTCAAGCCATACTTAGGGTTTCAACTGTTTCTTCCCTAAAGCCAAATGTGTCTCAGCTGTGTGAGAGGAAGCGCTGTCAGGTCTCTGGCAGCAAGGAGTAGGCAAGAGAAGCCTATGTTCTGAAGAACCGTTCATGTTCAGAGGAACAGTTCATGTTAAGAAAGGAATGTTTAAATTCAGAGGAACAGTTCATGTTGAAGAACTGTTAATAAAGAAGATTGGATCAGTTGTGGTCCTTTTTTTGGAATACTTGAAACACTTTTTTTGTGGAACACTTGATGCGGCCCAGCCAAACCCAGACGCTACCTCCAGCGGCCCCCAAGTAAGTTGAGTTTGAGACCCCTGCCCTTATGGGATTACTGGAATAGCTGTCTTATTTAATTGGTGTCTGTCTTGTGTATCTGTCTTTTTTTTTTTTTTTTTTAAATGGACCGTGAGTCTAATAATAAAGGCTAGCTATCCATCTCTGGATCGGTTCGCTGCACAGTGAAGCGGCTGGAATGAGGATCAGCACCTGTAAATCTGAGGCCATGGTTCTCAGCAGGAAACAAATGGACTGCTTTCTTCAGGTAGGGAGTGAGTCCTTACCCCAAGTGAACGAGTTTAAATACCTTGGGGTCTTGTTTGCGAGTGAGGGGACCATGGAGCGTGGGTCATGACCAGCATTCATGACCATAGGCACGTCCAGTTGGGAGGAGGTCTCTGGGCGCTCTCTCTGGCGCAATCCCGAGCCGCTGCACAGATCTGGTCATGCTTGAGTAGCCATTTCAGCGTTAACCTTCAGGTGAATATAAACAAGAGTCACAAAAAATAGGGGGAAATCCCTTGGAAGATTTAAAAAAAAAAAAAAGGACGTAAGGATACAGAGAGGAGTTCAGTGTCCGGCATGCACAGTGACTCTGACAACCACTGTGTTGCACCAGCTAGTTTTTACATGCAGACACAGACCCCTGCCAAGTGAGTTACCGGTCACTGCGGGGTCTCTGTCCAAGCGGAAGGGAACTCCGAAGCCATCAATCTCCAGATCAGACTGAAAAAAGACTGGAACTGGCGTTTTGACTGGACATTAGCAAGGAAGACTGTGGGAAGGGGAATCCGCCTGTGTCCCGGTCTCTTGAGCCTTTGGCGCACACCTCCGCGTCTCCCTCTCTTCCTCAACGGTTGCTTCATCCATGGCGCTCATTTCCTTTTCACTGGGCAGGGGTCCGACAACCAGAGGATCTGGGGGGGGGGGGGGCTCAACTGTTCTGAGAGATGCTCCATGCACAAAGTCCGCATAAAAAGTGAGCAAGAAAAGGAAGCCTGTCCAATTTAGGTGACTCATTATGTTGCCTCCGTTCATATGCCGATCAGTCCAATAATGATTAGTAAAACAATTACATAGATGAAAGGACAGGTTAAGAACCTGGTTAAGAAGCTGGTGATATAAACACGTAGTTTAGAACCAGATGAAACCAGTTTTAAAAAAAAATTTCTGACATAGTTTGTTTTCCACCTTCCCTAAACGTTGTGTCATTCAGAGACCAGAGTCTCAAAACGGGGCTCTGAGTCTGTCAGGTCTGCGATCTACCGTATCAGCAGTGCAATCACGTAATGCACCGCAGACTACGATGCAGGTGGATTATGTCCTGAAATAGTGGGACTTTATAATAGCCTAATATCACTATATTTTTCACAAAATATAACCCCCCCATATCTCAGAACAGATGAGCTATTTTGAAAGTGCACGAAGTTTTGAACATGAGCAGAAATCTTGCTAGAATACATCTGAAATTTACAGTCCAGAGGTTTATTATTTCATTAAAATGAAATCAAGTAACGTTGAGGTGAATTGTAATATGGAGGTAACTTCTCCAACAAAAGACCTAGGCTACATGTGTGGTGATTCAGATTTAATTAGAAAAGTCAATCTACAGGATAATAAACAGTTGAAAGCAATACAAAATGCCTGGCAGCCTTATTGCAATATATTCCATTATGTTTTTACATATGGATGTAATCTATGTTTCTCTTTAAATAAAGATATTTCCAGCATACATCAAATCAGAATAAGGTAGAAATAGGTGCATAAAAATTTACCAGAATGAAGGAAATTAAGTTTTTAATGCTCAACATTTTCAGGGGGTGGACGCCCACATCATAAGTACACCCACACACACCTCCACACCTTTGGGTTGCCAGGCCAGGTATGATTAGGCCAAATGTTGGTGCCATCTAACTTACATGGAGACGCCCGGTGGAGAACTTGTATGTGCCGGTCTGATTTACGTGTGAAGCTCGGTGGAGTTTCTCGCCATGAAGGACCACATGCGGAGCTTGTGATCCTGGCACAACGCAATGATGTGCACATCACCCCCATCCAGCTCTAGTACAGCCAGGCTGGTGGCTATGGCCAACTGTTCCCCATGGCTCGTTACGGGCATCCTGGAGCTCGTCTTCAGTTTGAAGACGAACGCATAACCTAGACAATTTTTTCATGCCAATAACAATTAAATTTAGATCCACAGACAGACACCAAGGTTTCCCACAACTCTTTGCAGCTTAGGCTGCTGCCTAAACAAGACACGCCTGCCGTGGTTAAAAAAACCAGGTAGTTAGATCCGCCCCCCGTCAAATGGTGCCTCCCTGCCTTCCCCACGACACGCACACGCGCTTTGACGTGCGTCAGAGATTCAGCCATTAGTCTGTGTACCTTGTGTGCCATGCGGCGGCAGAGAAAGCACCATGATGCCTCCGGTTGGTGCAGCCAGAATGAAGATTGTCTCTCCAGACAGACTGAGCCAGGCAGCACTGGTGCTGGGACTCAGCGAGCCAGGGATGACTGCACTGTTGGCAGCGTCCTGGAGGTCCAGCTTCTCCACCTCTGAAACTGTAGACACCAGATACTGGAACAAATGGGAGAGAAATGTATATCAAACGTTATGGATGAATGCATCTGCTTGTTTTCTGGAGTTTTCAGATCTCTGCAGATTTTCATCAAAAGTAAAAACTTGAACGTTAAGTGTAATTGGAAAATTACATTTATCCAATGATTTTCATATTCATTATTGTTCTCCAATGCCTCTCAGAGTATATGACTTCTGTGTCTGTCCTCAGTGTCTTCTCCTTTTAGGAGACAACTGGATTTGTTATGACTTTGCATTTTTCCTTTAAGGATAAATGGCATAGCGTCTGAGAGAAACAGTTGTCTAGAGCACTTTATCATAGCCTATTCAAAGAGACAAGATGTTCTTTTCCAGGTAAGATAGAATGACCGGTAAAGAAACTTGACACACGTAGAGCAGATTCAGAAATAAGTAATAGATCCAACGGTCTGCCTGAGATCCATTAATTGTTACGTTTAAGATTAAACCGTTTTCCAAACAAGGGTTGTTCTTTTTTTACTCAGGGGGCACAAGACAAAGAAATGTATTACTGATTGTTTCCACACAGACCTCTTGTCACTCTAACTTTGTCAGGAAAAAAAAAAAAGTTCTTGTCATTCGGATTGTTCTCTGCAGAACTTTCAACATTCAACTTTCAAAGACTAAACTTTGATTCAGTTTGCAGCCCGTCTTTCTTCGGTTTCAACAGAGTCTCACTTCCAACCAAATTCCTCCCTCGCTGTACAAGAAACTTCCAACACATAAGGAGCACACCGACTTATTGGGACGTCTCCTTCACTGTATCTCCCAGAGTTAGATCAGTCCATACATAACCTTCTCATCTCTGTGTGGGTTCTCTTCTAACTATATACTGTACATACATATTAATCTCAGAAAGGTGAAGCACTGCTACACTCTGCTCCTTGGGCGGAGTTATTTGCTTGCAGCACCTGAGAAGCCCCGTGTTGAGGAGTAGAGAGTAGCAGTGCTTTGCCTGTCTGAGAATATAGTTCCCAGTTTGTATCCAGTTAGAAGATTGTGTATCCGGGGCGACCTCTAGCTCACCCAGTAAAAGTTTGAGTGTGTGTGTGTCCCATGTAGGCTGACCCCCTATGGATGCGCAACTGCTGCGTGGTCCGCCGTCCGTCAACACCCACCATATTTGTTGCGGAACGGCTGCGGCCATGACTGACAGCCAGGGTGTGAAATTGACACCCGCCAAATGCAGGTGAATTTTGCAATTAGCGGGTAACACTATCAATCTACCTGGCACGTTGGCTGGTAGCCAATGAGAATTAAATGATTCAGACGCGTCGGTAAGCAGGGTATGCAGTTGCTTAGTGGCCCGGACCAATCAGGGGCCCGCACCACTGAAAGCCATTAATTGACAGCCGGGCCCCTTATCGCATTTTCATTACTCACGACAAACCAAGCAGTCAAACGTGCAGCCACTGACCAATAGGGAGTGAGAGCGGGTCAAATTCATTCGTGTTGCTGAAATGAAGACGAGACGTGTGTGTGACTCGAACATCTCACATTAACCAACGAAACGTAGAGCGATAAACGTCCAGCCAACCTGTAAAAATCAATGTACGACGCACGCACAACGGTGCAATGATAAGTTAAAGGCCAATAAGTAGGCTACTTTATCAAACCATACTAATGTGTTCTAGCCCAGGATATGAAAGGATGCCTTTATGCTGAATTATCAAGGCTGCCCCCCCCCCCCCCCCCCTACTACAGCACATGACGGCGCAATGTCAACAAGTAAGCTCATAGAGAGACAGCAACTCCTGTTTTTCACCTTTGAGGCAAAAAAGTGGCGGGTAAAAGTAACACTGTGGCAGGTGGTCAAAAAATGTTAAGTTACGGCCCTGCGGACAGCTGAAGTCCCGAGGACTCAAGAGATCTCGTAAATTCATGTAGAATAGAACCACAGAAACAATTTGTTTCCATTCAGAGGATTACAACTATGTGCTGTGTTTTCAAGGTGTAGTGCAGTGACATAGGATCCACCGTGAACACAACCTATTTTATTTTGAAAATTAACCGGATGTTTTATTTTTTTTCCGACTTTCTGTCCCGTGTGCTGAATTGCTGCGGAGCTCTCTGGCATCTGGCAAAAATAGCATGCGTGATTCAAATCTGCACTCGACTCACATCAGGGAATGAGGGGTGCGGCAGCAGCAACCTGTGGATGCTCTGATTGGTGGAGAGGATGACAAATTTGAGAGTCTCCTGTATGTGGACTCCTCCTGGAAGAACGCTGCAGTTACTCAGATGCAGTCTCACCGCATAGTTCAGCAGGTTGGTGTCCAGACACTGCTCCACCAGCTGAACAGAGTCCCCAGACGTTCACCTACAGTACAGATTTTAAATGCAGTTTGTGTACTGATGTGATACATGTTTACAGTAAATAGAGTCTTGTGTTGATGTCAGCAAACTAATTTTTTATAGTTTGTATTAAGAGGATGTGACTCACCAGTGAATGAATGTGTTCTCAGCATAAAGAAACGCTCCGGCACTGTCTGGAACGTCCCCTCCTCCTGGGAGATCACTCCCACCTGCACACAGAAAGAACGAGAGCATTTAACGTTAACTTGTAATATTAGTATTTTGGACATTAATGTGATTCTTACTCCACTACAGATATCTGACAGCTTTAGTTACTAGTTAAGATATCTGCACAGAAAACACATGTAGTTTATAAATCCTGATGATTATAAATGAAATATAACTTGCTGAACTTTTACTGTAACAGTATTTTTACTTTACTTTAACTGCAGTAAAGTCATCTGAATACTAAAACACAATTATAAAGCAGAGAACACGGTGAGAAGAGTGCTATAACAGGCGGGTCTCTTACCGAGATCTACCTCTCTGAACCTCAGGAGTTTCCAACTGGAACCGGCAGACCTCGGTACAGACGACAGCTCTGGCCTCAGGAGGAGTAGATGGGTGCGCTTATTTTTTCCTTCACTTTTGTGGAATTTCTCCACCACCGCATCAGTTGGGATTTCTTTTTGTTCTGTTGAGGAAAATACATGTGTAATCACTTACAGGAAATCAACTTCTTAAATTAGGTATTTGTTATAAACGTTAGCATACTTACCCAGTAACCTAATTGGGTTGGTAAAGGTGTTTGTAATTTCCCCACTGGGGATTAATTAACTGTATAAAGTATGATGTATTAATTGTTTAGAATGAAAACTTGACATGTTGCACGCTCCCTAAAGTTTAAACTCGCTAAGCAGTGCAAGGGAACAGAGATCTACTATGCAAAGCAACTAACCGACTGAGTTTCATTTATCCAAATGTGACAATACAGCAGGCCCGTAAGAGGGGACAATTTTTGGCACCAAGCTTTTTATTTTAAGTTTTACAGTATGTGTCTCTTATCAGTTATGTGGTGCTTAATGAAGATAAACATGACTGCCATTATAGAGATATATGTTAGACATAATCACCAATTTATTCTGAGCAAGGATTTGTTTTTCATTGAATTTTGATTAGATGTTGACATTGGGATGCTAATGTAACACATTGGTTAAAGGTATTTACAAAAGTCCAAAGACTTGGAGGTCTTTCATGACCCAATTTTCAAGACTATTATTGTGCAGCAAAATTGCAGAGGTCTTTTACAATGGATACCTTCAGAGCAGCGGTCTCTGATTTGGAGGGAAAGAAAAAAAAAAAAAAAAAAAGTTACCGTAGGTAATGCATAGTCAAACCTTAACCAAAACATTACCATAGGCAGGTAATTTACCGTTACCAGGTTACTGTAAGTTTATAAACCTACTGAAGGGGTGGCTTGCTGTTCTGTTTTAAATTTAATTCATGGCTGATATAAAGACCTAAATGAATAACAATCTCTTTGTATTACAGTGGCAGAACTTACCCACCACAATGGGTAACAGGAGACACCTACAAATTAAGGAAATGTTCAATCCATTGTTTTATTCTATAAGCTATGTTGTTAAACAGTATATTAAAAAAATTCAAAAGCCTGAAAGACTCACTTTGTAACATGCTGTGTTTGCAAAAGCTTAACAGATCATCTGTCTCCTTCACACATTGCATACTTCCAATAATATAAATACAAGTAATTAATCTCCATGCAGAGAAAAACATGATCATACACCATAAAAGTTATTACTAGAAACAGACACATGGTGGCAGCACTGTATGTCGTCAGTGGAACACCGCCTGGCTATTTATTGAATAATCGTGATTGAGGAGTAACACCACAAATAACGCGCCAGTCCATCTTCTTACAGTGAAAACATTCAGACAGCCAACAACAAAAGATGACAACAAGCACGCTAAAATGACTTCTTCATGGGGCCTCGACGCATCAAACCGAATCAATGAGATCGCACCACACAGGAAGTTAAATGCACGGAGGATCCGGTAGATTTCAAAATTTCAAATTTTCAAACACAGCGGACGAAGATCCGATCGTAACGCGTCACTTTATCAACATAGTTTCTCTACCGCTGCCACGGAATAATGTGTTGATCCACAAATAAACCTCAGACAACGCATGTGGGCGAGGGTTTGATCCGCCAGGTGGAGCAAAATCGCAATGAGTCCTATGTGGAGTCTGGGGTCACAGCTAACTAGCTATGCAATAGCATTCATAGCAACCACAACGTGTCAGCTTCACATTATTCTGGCAATATCTGAAAAAAAAAAATCAAAAGCAATGAGCAAGCTACCGATTATGTACATTCAACGAGTAAATTTTATTAAAACACTATATATGTCTTGCTAGAAATGTAATTAAACACATTTTTATGCAGAAACTAACTCAAAATATGGATTTTTTTCCTAATAAGAAAAATGTCTTTAAAGTCACGTGACCGGGACAATAGGAATAGAATTAAGCAGAAAAAATAGGTCATTTTTGTAACGGTTGGTACACGATCCGTTCTGCGCATGTGCAAGATGTTCGCCCATGATCTCATGATGAACGCGGATTTACGACACTGCACAATCTGTTCTCAGGTCGACCAATGATAGCGGCATGAGAAGTCCTACTTCTCGACGATAGCAAATGTGCGAATTACTGCGCACATTATTAATGTCATTTCATTGCCTAAAGAAGTTACGATGGTTATATCAATAATATAACCTACTCCTATGTAAACTTGAATATTCTAGGTAAGACTGTCATGATGGGGTAGCCTATACTGTTCTGTTAAGGAAACCAATATTCAACAATTGTGCAGTGATTCCTGCAATTAACCAAAAAAGTTTAAGTCAAGAGAGAGTAGTTCTTTTGTTTGGGTTCTCAAATGTCTATTTCTGTTTTATCTGTCAATGCCAGGGGTATTAGGACTCAATTGAAGACAAAATGTTTATTCTTATATTGCCAGAGTAAAGGTGCCGATTTTATTTTATCCAAGAAACTCATGCCTCAGAAGCCGATGCGTCATTTTGGACGAGTCAATGGAGACGGGCATGGCTGCAGCCTGGAGCGTCCCATGTCATCCGTCCCGTCTCATGCGGTCTCGTCTCATGCGGAGGTTTGTCAACGGGAAATCCAGAGGGTCAAAATTAGGCTACGATATCGCGAATAATTTTCCAGATGGAGTCACGGGTAAATTCGTGACCACATTTGTTGCAATCAATTGAAAAATGTTAAAAAACTGTTAAAGAAACAATTTTGCCATAGCCTACATGTAGTTTGCTCATTTCTGAATGTTATGCTTGTGTTGTTACATCTGATGAAACCTGCATCAGCGACGCAGCCGTTTCTGCCAACTAACAGCAGGACCTCCTGAGGAGGGATAACAAACCACGATCTGCACACACAACAAGACTAGAAAAATAAACATGTTACACGCTTTCCAAGACTTAATTGTATATTCTATATTGTTTACACACTTCGTTGCTGCTAATACAACTGCTTATCAGCATGGCGAGAGCGACTGTCGGCCTCGGCTGTCGGGTCTCTGGGACCCGGGGAAGAATGCGGTCGGGTCTCTGGGACCCGGGGCAGAATGCGGTTCTATTTTTCTACCACCACAGCATCGGCCTTCGGGTCTCTGGGACCCGTCCTGCATTCAACTGCGTATCTCTGCTGCCACGGTCTTGGGCCAGAATGCGATTGAATATTTCTTCCACTTCCGCCAGCAGTTCTATTGTATTTTGTGTTGTATTGTATGAAAGGGGGAATTTTTTTTAAAACAAAACCAGATGCTTGAACTCTGTCGGGAGAGAAATTCCTTCTATAGCTGCAACTTGGATCAAAGTTGCAGTTATATAAGGATTTTTTTTAGTTTGCCTATCATCTGCATTTATTTTAGAGTAGGACATATATTTTTAAATATTTAAAAACACACCAAATATTTTATTCATTAGCATGATAGTTGACGTGAGCTTTTACTTTGAAAAGTAAGAGAGATATTAGTATTTTATTCCAGATGCGAGCTTTTATTTTGAAAAGTAGAAACTCTGGGATGGCAGAAGGATTTTTTTAGTTTGCCTATAATCTGCATTTATTTTATAGACATGTTTCGTTAAAAAACAACAACATTTTATTCAATTATATGATTGCCGTTAACAACAATCATATAAGTGAATTTTTAAAAAAATTATTCGCGATTTTGCATTTTTGACCCTCTGGATTTACCGTTGGACACGCCTCCGCATCAGACGAGACCGTATGAGACGGGACGGATGACATGGGACGCTCCAGGCTGCAGCCATATACTCTTGAGTCAATGGGGAAGAGATGTGTGGTTTTCATTTGGCAGTAACAGGTCAGCAGGGGTCACTATACTGCAGGGAAAGTTCAAGGGTCATTTCATCAAGTACCTAACAGATCCAGATGGTAGATGGCTAAATCTTGTAGACATTGACCTATCTCCATTTGTTTTGGTTAATATCTATGCTTCCAATAGGCAAAATACAGCTATTTTTTTTAAATAGAATGTAAAATTAATGATCTTATTGGTATTCCCTTCAGCTAGAGTTCTATGGGGAGGAGAATTTAATACAGTAATGGATGAGAGTATGATAGATGGCCACCCAAAGACCGAGCAACAAATGAATTAGGAAATAAATGCAGTCGATTGGACCTAATTGATATCTGGCGACATAAACACCCAAACCAAAATATATATACACTTGGAATAACAAGGATAGATCAAGAGTCCCATATAGACTTCCGGTTGGTCTCATCAGACATTGAGAATAAGGTTGAGTTAGTGTTGATAGAACCCACAGTTTTTAGAGATCATAAGGCTGTAACAATTAATATGAATATTGAATGGGTAGACACAACCTTGACAAAGATTACTGGAAATTAAATTACTTTTACAAGATAAAGAATTTCAAAAAGAAATCCAAATAATTGATAGATACTGGATTCAAGCAAAATTACCTAATTTTGGAAAATGTTAGGAATTAAAAAAAATTGAAATAACAAACACTGCATTATCTTTTGGGAAACTAATTGCTAAAGAAAAAAAAAAAAAAAAAAAAAAAAATGATTAAATGATTACAAAAGTTATATCAGAGAAATTAAGTTTATCCAGAGAAAAATTTGAGCCATCTTCTTTACAAATGGAACCGGACAAAATGTACGAGGAGAAGGCCGGGGGAGCCTTTATAAGGTCTAGGAGGAAGAGGCTTGAACAAGGTGAAAAAATGCTCTGAATACTTTTTCAATTTGGAAATGAGAAAATTTGAGTTGTCTTCCCTGCATAAACTTCTAATCAAATATGCGAAGATGTTAAGGGTACTTCAAAATATGTCGCTGATTTCTATCACAAGTTATATGCAGCTGAATGTGAAAATGAAAGAGATATGGATAGGTTTCTGGAAGATATGGGAAGGAACATGAAATGCGTTGATCAAAGTTTTAAATCAGTTTGCGACCAGGAGATTAGTTTAACAGAGGTACAACAATGCATCGACTGTCTTAAAGAATATAAAGCTCCCGGGACTGATGGTCTGATAAGTGAATTTTATAGAGTATTTAATAAGTCCTTAGCACCTCTTCTAGTGACTATGTTTGTAGAAACCATAGGAAAAGGCGGATTGCCTCAAACTCTTCAAGGTTTTATTAAATTGATTCCTAAACCAAAAAAGATAAACTGAGTGTTGGAGACCATTAGTCTGTTAAATAACGATGCTAAGATATCCGCATTGGTCTTTGCCAAAAGGTTGAAATCAGGATTGGATGATATTGATGAAGAACAATCGGGATTTATGCCAGGAAGAAATATTTGTAAAAGCATACGATTAGTGTTGGATATGACAGAATATGATATAGATATATATATATATATATATATATATATATATATATAGATATATATAGATAGATATATATAGATATAGATAGATATATATAGATATATATAGATATATATAGATATATATAGATATAGATATAGATATAGATATAGATATAGATATAGATATAGATATATATATATGACAATAGCGTTATTTTGTTTGTAGATTTTTACAAGGCATTTGATACCATAAGTCACCGATTTATGTTGAAAGTTATTGAGCGTCTTGGATTTGGTAACCAATTTATGAAAGCTGTTGAAACGCTATACAAGGGCTGCAACAGTTCAATTAAGTTAAACAATCTGTCATTTGTTCTTTCATTGAATGTAGGCTATACTAAAAGATTTTGGATTGATGTTCAACATTTTATCAGACGGAACACAGGGCATCAATTCAATTTAAAGATATTCTCATTTGGTTTGAAGACAGTGAGATAGATAAAGATATTTTTTTATTCAATTAATCTTAAATAAAAATTCCACAGTCAAGAAAAAAAATGGGCAGACTCCAAACCATGTTTTGAACTTCTTTGAAAAACTGCAAAAATACAGAAACACTATAAGAGGCATTAAGAACAAGAAGGCAATTAAGACTGGAATTGTGTTTGATTCATTTTTCATGTATCGGTAATACATTTAACTTTTTTTGCACTACACCTTTTTTTAAATGTATATCTTGTTTTTCTCCGTTTACGCACCTCTGGTTTTGACTTTGGAATTATACATAGCCTACTGGCTATGTAACTGTTCTTTAATAAAATAATTTTTAAAAACTTAAATAAAGTCTTCTGGCCTCCACGGCGAGTTAAGTCAGTTCTACTCGTGCTCATTCAAAATACAACCAGTCAATACTTGTCTTTATTATTACTGTAAAGTCTTAATTTAGCGGTAGCTGCTTTTCCCAGTGTTTCCATCAGTACACGATCTGTCCCAGTTGTAGCGGTCAGCCGTTAGCCTCATGGCTGTATTAAGAGGACGGTTAGCCTCCACCGCCGTTAGCTTCCCGGCTAACCGCCAGCTTTGATTCAGTCTAAAATAACGTTACTCTAATTTAGTTTAGACAAGTAATAATTGAGGTAAGTTTGGAGACGCTACCTGATGTAATCGTTAAATTAATGAACATTATGTTGGATCTCTTTTTGGTGTTTTGTAGGCGGTCTCCACCGGCTGCTCGTACAGAACAATGTTATTTCTCCAGGTTGAAGAACGGGTCGTAGGTAGGCTACGTTTCTGCTGTGTAAAGACCGAAAAATCCAAGCCGCCACGCGACACGCAACAGAAACGCCATTAATTAACATGAACAAGCATCACAGGAAGGAGCTAATCGCGAGCAAACTCCAGCGTCGTCACAGAGCTCAGAGAAGATGAGGGGATGGTTAAACATATAATAGTTATCAACATTTAAGAAATGAAAGAAAAGAAGAACTGACCTTTTCTCCTTGTAAGGCATGTTGAGAAGCCACAAAGTTTTTGCTGGCTGCTTTTAAAACGCCGTGAACAGGTGTTTTCAGTTAACAAGCTGATTCCTCAGGAAAGCTCCGCCCACCTACGGAACACGCCTTCATGCACAGACAGTTAAAGACATGGACCCATTCCCGGTAACGTTCAAAGAACATAACTCAGTTTTCAAATCTAGCTCCATGGCATATTAGAATTAATGAAAAGTTATAAACAAAAAATACTAAATGAAGTTCCTGGTATTACTTTTACTCTTTATATTAACAGTATGGATATTATGAGCAGAAACTGTACAAATGAGCACTTTAGAAAATGCTTTCTAAATTTAAAGAAAATGAAAGCAGCAAGCAGCGTTGGACGGGCCCTCGCTAGTCTGCGTGCGTCGGGGTTACTGGCGGACGGCGCTCCTTGAGACCGCGCATTGGCGCAGCACTCAGACACTGGAAATCCTCACCAATAAAGATGGAACTCCCTGCTGGAAGACTCTACGTCATACAGTTCCTTATCTGTGGAAGGGAGTAATTATTAATAGAAGAAGTAGACCGAAACGGCGCCCGACCATCACTACTGTAGTCCCTCAAACAGGAGCGACGGCGAGTAATTCGGCGACGAGAACGAAGCTCTACGTCGCCAGATTAGGGAGCTACAACAGCAGTTGGAGGTCCTCGAACTTCGCCAGCATTTTGGAATAGAGTGCCTGTCTGCATCGGATGACGATGTACGCTTTTATACCAGGATTGGGTCCTACAGGAGTTTCATGGCATTTTGGAGATTACTTAAACCTGCTGTGTTCCACTAGATGGTGCGCATAACCAGCACCAAGACAGAATCTCCCAGCATCAGCGCAGTCCATCAGCCAACATCGGTAGGTAACAAATGCATCATGACGTGCATAGGGTTGGAGGCCTAACTAGGACTCTAAAATCAGTTTCAGAATATTTTATTTTGTAATTGCCCCAGTTGGTGTTTTGAGTTAACTACATCTAACTAAAAAGTAAAAGCCAACCAGTTGATGTGGGTATCATTTTCTGATTTATACTTTGTAATAACAATGTCAAGGCAACTAAACAGAGGCTTTTGTTTTTATATCAACAGAAACTGAGTTTCTGCTGTTTCTGATGTACCTGTCAGTGGGTTTTCCTCTCAGGGACCTTGCAGAGAGGTTCAGCATTCACCGCACTGCTGCACGTCGGATCATCTCCACATGGACTCATTTCCTGTCCTGCCTGCTGGGAAGCAAGCGCCTTTGGATTCCTCCAGAGATAGTGAGAGCTCACCTGCCACCTGAGTTTGCAGCTTTTTCTGATACACAGGTGGTCCTTGATTGTACAGACATGTTCTGCCAGACACCATCTTCTCTGCTCCTTCAGAGTGAGGTTTTCTCTACCTGCAAATCACACGCTACATTCAAGACCACGATTGGCATGGCACCCCACGGTGCTGTCCCCTTTGTGTCTGGACTGTACGCAGGCTCTATGAGTGATCGCGAGATCTTCAAGCTGTCGGGATTGTAAAGCTGCTGAAGCCAGGTGTGGCGATCATGGTGGACAAAGGGTTTGTTGTGGACAACTTACTCCTCATAAATCGTAGCGAGCTGCCTTTCTCAGCAACAAACGACAAAGGAGTCGAGAGGACGTCAGACAGACAGTCAATTGCCCGTCTGAGAGTGCATGTGGAGAGGTGCATAAGGAGAGTGAAAGAGAACAAACTGTTCGACAAGGACATACCACTGTCCATATGCGGGGACATTGATGAATTGTTCAGTGTGGCCTGCTTCCTGGTCCATTACCAGGATGGGCCGTTGGTGAAGGCGTGGGCAACTCCAAAAAGTTTTATTGATTTCTAAACGACACTGGGCACAACTGCCACATGTGCAAAACCACAAATACAATTGTTTTATGTGATAACTGGACATGTACAAATAAAGTGTAAAAATCCTCACTGAGATAACACACACACACACACACACACACACACACACACACACACACACACACACACACACACACACACACACACAATCAGAACACAGTAAAAAACACTAGCATCAAACATCAATACAGAAAATACTTTCTCATCTTTACAGTTAGTACAATTTGAGTGACTCCCCACTACTCAATAGTTTCTTTAAAGAACAGATATAGTTTTTACAGTATTCATTTTACGTAAGGTAAACAAGACAAGATAAACAGGATAATTTATTGAATTGCTGGGGAAAAAACTATGTCTAATCACTAATGAATGTGGTGTTTTCAAAGCTTTCACCTCCATTACTTTCTGAACAACAGGAAGTAGTTTACCTTTTTATAGCTGTGTATGTAACCTCAGACATCTTACCAGGACATGCTGGTATCTTTGCTCTTTTACCTGTTTTTCTCAATGGTACAGTGTGTAATTGTTTTATTCTTATTTGGTGTTTGTATACAAGAAAAGGCTTTCTGCGCTTTCTCTATATAAATACTGTAAAGATCTATTTTGCTTCTGAAAATCATTCATTGTGTAATTGTTAACATTACGTTAGCTTTGGGTTTTTACTGACTTGAAATGAAAATGAAAACCAGAGATGACTTTAGAACATGTAGAATTTACTAAGGAAATATTAAACACTTATTCAATGATCCAACATCTGTGTCAATCTGAACAATGAAACCACAACATACAGGCTTAATTACTGAGCCTAATGTTAGTCCAGGCTTTGTATATATTTGTAAAGATGAACTCTAAAACCAGGACAACAACATGTGGTCGGGACGGAATGGCAACGGTGGTGGAGGGGGTGCGTCTGGGTGGTGGATGGTCACCCTACTCACTGGCACTGGGTGCTGGAATGAAATAGGGCTGTCTTCTTAAATGGTCCCAAAGGCTGAAAAGACAAGGGGGACATCACTACTTATGGATAGGGTGGTAATTAGTGGAGCAAGGTCTGCCATGAAGTCCCGGTATGCCTCGTCGACCTTCAGAACATCTGGGTCTGGCAAGTCCCCCCCGCACTGCGCTTACTCCTAACCTCATGGACATGTATGGTAATCAGAGTAGATCCCAGCAAGGTCTACCCATCAGCAACTCCTGCCCTGCCAACATCAAAAGGGAATACTCTGGTAGGCAGCAGTCTGTCACAGCAAGACACTCAAACACATGGCTTCTGTTATCAAAATATGTCAAATATTCACAGATTAGTGACCTGTGAAATTAACCTTTAACATCCATTCAAACATCAAGGCTCTAACAATATTATGGAGCTCTCCTCTCTTTGTGCATAATGTAGCGTTTTAGAAATAGTCCTGTAATCCTCATCTGTGCCGAGATGTTGGCTGTGCATGACTGACATGTTTTTCAGTGTGTCCATTCTGCACATGTGGATATTGAAAACATTATTTATTACAGTTTCACAATCCCCAGCCATCATGTATATGATGGATAAGTCTGGTTGCTGTGGCAAATTTGACAACTATCCAAGGCCTGAAGGGTTCCCTGTGGGTACGTATGGTTAATTAGCTTCAAGCTGATTTCTGATACCTGCACAGCACTGTAGATTATATTCATTAATCAAAAGTTTGTTTTTTCAAAAGCAGAGGTAAGAGCAATGGCAAAGGAAAGGCAGAAGAAGGATGACCATCATTTGAGTGAGTTTTAATTAATATATTTATACCGTGTTTAACTCTGTAAATGTTTGAATACACGTAGATGAGGTTATGGTTGGCATTGTGTCATCTTCTTTGTTACACTATCATTTTTATGAAAACATTTTCAGATGGTGTTTTGTCAGCTAATCAGGGATTCCTTTCCTTTCTCTTCTCTTTTTATTTTGTAGTTGAGAGAAGACGACGGTTTAACATTAATGATCGAATTAAGGAATTGGTCCCTTTTATTCCTAAGTCCAATGACCCGTAAATTACTTATTCTACTCACTACTAGTCGCTGGAATCATTCCTCCACAAATAGATCCCTTCCTAGTGGGATTGCAATGTTACACACAGACCCTGTTCTGTGAAAAAATGTGTTCTAAAGTTTAGCTGAAGACAAATCAAGTCCATCAGTATAGTCAATAAGTATCTTCCAAAGTTGCAGTGCTCTTAGTACAAAATTCCCTCTTTGTGTTTCCTAGGAAGTTTTGTAACAAAAACACTGGAAGTTACACACTGTTAATCCTCAAATGAGATATTATCCCCCATCTCCTACGTATTGCATGAGAGTATATTATTTTACTTAAGTCACTGGAACTATTTGGCTACATAGAGCTGCTTTACATGATATCATCATTTGATTGGTAAGATTATGGGGTTAAAAGCACCACTTAACGCTCACGCTTCATTGTCTTTGCCCTTTGATTTTGCCTGGGGCTCTGGAAAGATCCCAGCATATGCATGAGGTGCTCCACTCACACATACCTAAGAACACACAAACCCTGAGACTGCCTTTCATAAACAGATCAGGCTCAACATAGCTCTTATTGAAGAAAGCACATTATGAATAGTACTTGTGCTTGTTAGCATTAGAAATCTTTAATACTTGTGTTCATTCCTGTCTTTAAATTTGAATATATCAATACAATCATGAACAAAAACATCTGTATCTGCCTTCGAGGCTTCAGATTTGTCCCGTTTAGTTCTAGTAAAACTTCCACCGAAGCCATTTCATCAGGCAGCTCGGGGTCATCCTTACGACTGCCTGGGATCTCAGTGACCTCCCCTGGCTACATTTATAATGCAGCATTCGGGTTTGCAGATAACTCAGACTTAACTGCTAGTCACCCATGTGACCTCCTCCTCCTCACTATACTATTCAGATTCAGTTTTTCAATGCAATGATTCAATCAAATTCAAATCAAATTTGGTTTCTGTTGGCACATATTTCACCCCATGTTAACTCCTCCGCTAACCAATTTGGATTAGTATAGTGCCTTAGTGGAAGAATTACTAGATTGTTTACTTGAGTATTAGTAGTATTACCACAGTGTAAATGCCCCTCATCAAAATAATTGCTTAAGTAAATGTACATAATTATTAGAATTAAAATATGCTTACCAATATACTTATAGTACCAAAAGAACCAATTAGGCAGAATGGCTTATCTATCTATCTATCTATCTATCTATCTATCTATCTGTCTGTCTGTCTGTCTGTCTGTCTGTCTGTCTGTCTATCTATCTATCTATCTATCTATCTATCTATCTATCTATCTATCTATCTGTCTATCTATCTATCTCTGGAATATACTTTCATGTACTGATGCATTATTGTGTCACCTGGTAAAGGTGAAACTCATTTATTTATTTACTGCTGGGTAGCGTAATCTATAATACATCATTTAATCATAATAATAATAATCATAATTTATTTGTTGATTTAGATTTTTGAATCTAAATCTGAAAAGTAACTAAATCTGTCAGACAAATTTAGTGGAGTAAAAAATACAATATTGGCTTCCAAAATATAGTAGAGTAGAAGTATAAAGTATTATAAAATGGAAATACTCAAGTTAAGTATCTCAAACCTAATAATTAAGTAAGGTACTTTAGTGAATGTATTCAGTTGTATTCCACTACTGGTATATTGCAGCCTACCTTTATTCTTGACCAAGTGAAACAGCACAGTGATCTGAGACTCGAGTCCCCCTCACACAAGAACAGAAGCCTGATTGCGATGGATGTTATGCACACTAATCTGTGTGTGTCTCTCTGGGGTTTGCAGGAGCTGGAGATGCAGCCGCGGGCTCACGGTCTGGTCATCACGTCTTCAGCACTCTCCTCTGCTGAACTTGCAGCCCGGTCCATTAAGCAGGAGACGCCTCTGGAGGACTGTCGCCAGGACCTGTACACGCTCCACCCCCATCACCAACACCCCACCTCCTGCACTCCAGAACCACTCGGCACTACAGCAGTAACGGGAAGCCAAGCTCCAAACTCAACGACATCCTCATGGAAGACACCTTATCACCGGTGAGAGGGTGAGACCCTTTGCTCTCGTCCGTCTACCCAGACACCTCAGAGGATGAGAGTGATCAGGCCTGTTAGCACCCCCTACTGGAAGACACCTCGCCTGCATCCCCTACCGTCTCCATCCTGCTCCAAGTGTTCCCGTCAGTAGCTAACACACTCCCAGCTGCTGGATAGGCCTTTCTCTCTTTGTGTCATGTGTTTGTTGTGTTGTTGCATTTTTTTCTTCCCACCCGTGTTTACATGTATTGAATCGTTTCCAGTCGTGTTTGGTCTTTTTAAACCCTCAACCTCGACTTCAAGGACTGATTGTGAAGTAGGTTTGCTTTAAACAATACTTTGATGACAATGAGTTGCAAACATAGAAGTTTTTTTATTTAAAAAAAGCATTTATCTTTAAAAAAGGTTAAATTGTGTTTTTTTCTATTGATTCCAAAGAATCGAGGGAAGTTATGAATCCTGGTCAGAAATGTCGATTTTTGTGTTGAGTTGAACACTGTTTTTTAAATCACTAGCAATAATAGAAGAAATAAAATCTATCCAAACCCAGTTGCACTTTTCATAGTGCAGTCTCAAAACTAGTAACATTGTAATCAAAAGGCCTGTTGTAGTCCCCACACAAGCACAAGAATCTGATTTCACTTGAAACATCTGATTATTGCATAATTCTCTAAAGCTTTGGTAGATGAGTAATGCAAGATGAATCAGTTCCATTTTATTGTATTGTCTGCAGTGATCAGAATAATACTGCTACTATTATAGCACACACAGTGTAATTGAATTTGAGAACTTTGTTACAGCACAGCCTCCATTTACTATGCAAGGGTTTAAATTGGGCCTGCACGGCAGCATTGTCGCTAGATAATGTGATCTCCTTATGAATTAGTCTGAAACAGTGGCCTAGTATGTATCATTTTGATTGATTTAAGTGCCTTAAAGTTGTTTCTGTTACCCTGGTGATGTGAGAGGAGTTGTAGACACTGATGCTAAATTTTGTTGCTGCTTACAGTGGTGTTTGGTGCTTCAAGGATTAACTGAAGAGTGCCATAGTACTTTAGAAAGCAGTAGGAAAGGCCGTCTGATAGAGAATTCATTTTTATAAAGTCTTTTATTGCTTATTTCTTTGTAGTTGTTTCTTAATTAGTATAACTTTCCTACTTAGTATATATGTACATTTAACAATACCAGGTTTCTTTCAAGCCGTGTCTGTGTTTTTTCAGTCGCTGCTGCCTAAACAAAAGGCAGTAAATGTCCCGCTGTTGCATATCACAGAAGATAACAAGAGCCTTAGATCCGAGGTACATGCCAGCCCAGGGTCTCTGGCATAGGCATTAGACCCCTCCTTACATCAACACCTGTGAATCTTCTGTGTGTGTGTTTGAATAAAGGGACAGAGCTGCAGAGAAATTGTTGAAGTTCCCACTAGAGCTGCGCTGCGGAAAGGCTGCTCTGGTGGTGGCTTCCCTTTTGCAACTGTCAATTAACTGCTCATTTGCCGCCTGAGTCTCGTTTTCTTGCTTGACCGTCATTATTTAGTAAGGTAAAGTGTTATGAACTTGACATTTTCTGGTGCCGAAACCTGGGACTCAACAGCTGAGAAAGTCCAGGACCGCTCCAGATCAAGGCCGAAAAATCTGTATACAGCCGTCCACCCTTGCGGGACGGGGCCATAGGTTGATCCGGTGCTGCCCTGGCACCTCTCGGTGACGAGTCCCATGGTCAAGCAGCGAACAGACAGGGGTAAGTGATGCAGTTTTTATGCTTCTGAGTGGACACACGTTCTACTGCAGGAAAGGTGCACAGGGGGGCCTGGGGTCCCGTTATTGCAAGCTAAGTGAAAGTATCATTGATGTTTATTCTTACTGTCTGGGACTATATTGAGTAATATATTCTGTTGCCTGGGGCCAGATATAAAGCTTGAAGTAAGTGTAAAGTTGGTGTTTATTTTCGGTCTGGGACACAGCTGAGGTGATAACAGGAAAATATCAGTTGATATTTCCAAAGCGACATTTTTCCCCGAGCGGGGAAACCGGTTAAATGTCTTGAAGCCATTCTGAATATTCAGAAGTTCGGCAGGGGTGATCACATGCTTTATTGATAGCGCTATCTTGTGTCTTGTTGGAGTTACTGTTTTGTGTTTTTTGTTGTTGTTACGCTATGTGTGTTGATTCATAGCGGGTTACTGTTTTGTGTTTTTGCTGTTATGCTATGTGTGTTGATTCTTAGCGAGTTGTTGTGTTGTTTGTGACCATTTGCTATTTGTTTGTGTTAAGTTTGGGTCCAATTGGGAAGCTTTCACACACAGATCAAAAGGTAATTATCATGTTGGTGAGAAGGTCTAACAGAATGCAGTGAATCAGCATTCCAGTGTCTTGTCTCGGTCTGGGACACCAGGTGGTGGGAGACAGGAGGTTTCTTCTTTCTTGTGGGCAAACGGTGTCTATATGTTAATTGTCTTTTGATCTAAACCATTTGGCAGAGACCGTGGGAGAGAAGGGGGTAGGTAAGAGAACAGAAGGTCTTGAATTAAAAAAAGGTCAGGAACCACGGAGGGCTCGCTGATCCCACTCTGAAATCCAAACAAAATGGGAGCAATTTCAAACAAAGTTGAAGTTTCATTTCAGTTGAAGTTTCACATAATTTGAATTGGATATTGAGACACTGTGAGACAGATGCTGACCGTGGTTCCACTGAGGGTATTCGGTGAAAGTCTATCCTTTGTTTTGGGAAATTTTGGTATGACAGATAAAAAGAGCTAATTAACATCATTTCATCCAGTACGGACTAGAACGGGGTGACGAATAGATTTCAAAATCATACAGATAAACAGTCATCAGGGCTGCTTATCAGGATTTTCATCAAAAATAAATCTATCAGAGATAAACAGTTATTGTAGCTTAAATGAAGTTACAGCTGTTTGCAGGTTTTCACGCAAAGTTTACCGAGAACTAAACCAGGCCGTATAGTGACGATTATACGTAAAATAAGTAGCCTACTTCGGCTGCTTGTTGACTATTTTTGGAAATGGATAACAAGAGCACACAAAATCACATGTTCTTCAGCGCCGATATTGGATGGAATGATGGTCCGCAGGCTTTAAAATGCTTGGTTTATTAGGTGAAACAAAACACAGGTTTCCTGATAATGTTTTTTTTTTAAGTTACAGATAAACTTAGAGTGCTAAAACAGGATTTAGAAGAAAAAGAAAAATTATAGAGAGGGGGACAAACGATTAGCACCCAAAATCTGATTCAAATAGAAGAAAAGCAAAATAATGTTTTAGTCAGTGGAGGGAAGAAGCCACTCATAGGGAAAGAAAACAGATTAAAAAAACTAGTAACTAAGGAGGGAACAGATAATGCTGTTGAAACACAGAAAGGAGATATGAACCCCGTCACTAATGCATTTTCCCTCTATCCGAGTCTTAAAGATGGCGATCAGCTGCTCGACCCACCACCACCCTACCCTCCTCCAAGAACCAGGCTGAGGGGAGAAACACTGTCCGTGTCTCCCCCAGAGGCTAGAAACAGGAGCAGACCAGATCCCACACAGCACCCACCTCGCTACAAGCTCTCTCCCTACAAGCAGCCACGGCCTCTCCCCACCTACATCTGACAATAACAGCAGCATCAGGTACTGCAAAGAATTTTTACAAGTCAGCTGAACAAGCTGAAAAGAAGAAAAATCACTTGGACAGTGTCAACGTTGGCCGGAGAGGGGGGGACACAAGCAGAGGTGACTGGGCGGACAAATGCCCATCCCCAAAAACATGAAGGGGAACGACAACAGAGGGGTCCACCAGCAGGGGATCGCACCTACAGCCAGCAAAGGGCGGATGAAAGGGAGGAGGGGAACGGGAGTGGTGGAGAGTCTGAGCCAGTCTGCACCGGAGAAGGGAAGTGAAAATGCAATTAACACACACTAACTAATCTGCTTGCAATGAAGTAACTGCTTTTACACGCTACAGCCCATAAACATCACACTCTTCCTCACACGATAGGGAAAAGTCTAGACGCAATATTGTCACCTAGGAAAAGAAAAGAAAAAAAAAAACATGTAGAAGGTTTTCCTACTTATGCAATGTGTTTATCTGAGGTGTATGAATTGGCTACTACGATCTTAAAGGTGTAGGGAAGGGAGGTAGAGTTTTTGGTTTATTTAGGTGCAACAAATTATGTCCAAAACATCTTTTTTGCAAATCAAAAGCTTTCTAGTAGAGTAGTTCTTGAAAGGGGTGCAAGTGGAGCAATTGTCCCAGAATTTTTTTTATCTCCCATGGATGTGTGGACATAGGGTTCTAGATGATTCAGAGCAGGAGAGAAGGGCAAAATGGTTTTTGCTCTCTCCTGTGTTCTGTGATTTAGTTAGGTAGAGGTCTAATGTTTGGGGCGTAGGAGTTATCTCGAGCTCCTACAGGTCTCAAGGTTGTGAGATTAGAAGAGGTCACAGCCAGTCTGACTCTGTTTTCACGTACACACACACACATTTTAGCTGATTTTTCAGTGGTATATCTGTCTCTGGGTCAGGCTGCCAGCCGCTGCATGAGGCCAGAGATGTGATTTAACCCTTGCTGACTTCAGGTCAGAACTAAACTACATTCCACTTATTTTGTCTCATCAGAAAGAGAGGACATGTTTGTTGAAGAATTTTCAGGGAAACAACGGATGAGCTTGAGTGTGCTTACACATACTGGCAAACCTTGACTGATAAGCAGAGAATGTTTCTCAGAGTCCAGCACTCATAAGCTCATATCTCTCTTCTGTCTAACCTTCCACAGATCAGTGGAGAAACTTGGGACACTTTGTCCTAGACTGTGACCAGCTGACTGACTGGACTGAAACCGTGGATGGGGACATTTACACCTCCCTTTCCACGGGAGTTTATTGGAAACTCTTGTTACACGATGTGACCGCCGCGCGCAGTGTGTTCCAGCGGAAAGAAGCGACACGCACACACACATTTATTTTTTTTATAATGCTGTGAATGTTTACCCCACAGAGATCTCACCATTGCTGTCCCACGAGCCGACACACCTGTGGGGAGCGCATAAATGTGGAAAATCTCGTAAAAATTGTCAGCCTGATGTCATCACGCCGCTCTCAGACTTCAGGCCCAAAAAATTATCAGTAGCCACTGAAACAAGATGGAATCCGACCGGTCTTTAACTCTCTATTGAAAGCAGGAGTTAGTTCCATGTCGCACGCCTATTTTCCCTGTCAAGAAAATTCGTGAGTAGGGGGAACCGGTCAAATGGTGTTTTGTTCAGGACCTCAAAGCAGTAAATGCAGCGGTCCACGCACGTGCACCCACCGTACCAAACCGTACGTTGTTCTTCAAGGAATTCCAGGGGTGGGCACATTATTTTTCTGTTGTTTGTTTGTCTAACGTTTGTTTGTTTAGCGTTCCAGTGGACAAAGACAGCACATTCTGGGTTGCATACCTGTTGGATGGTAAGGCATACACATTCACACGTTTAGGACAAGGATTTGTTGACAGCCCAACCGTCTACAATGAAGCTCTGAGAGAGAGCCTTGAGAGTCTAACTATTGCACTATTGCATTTTTGGTGTCACCTGGCAGCAGGGGGGCACAAAGCTAGTTTAACTAACTGCAATTTGTGAAAAAGAAGTGCATTTTTTTGGGTTGTGACATTTCAGCGTCAGGGAAAACATTGTCCTCATCTCAGATTGAGGAGATACTTTCCCTCCCAAAACCTGCACAAATTATGTCATTTCTAGGAATGTGTTCCTATTGTCGTGTTTTAATCCCACATTATGCTCGATTAGTTCGGCCTTTAGCTAACATAATACATGGTAGAGATCTGTATGCACACACCCAGTGCATCTGACTGATTTTTCACTTCCAGCTTCAGTAGCTGCAGAGTTCAGTGGACAGTGCAGGGTGCACCTTTAATAAGGGTGTCTGGCAGGGGCCAGATTCAAAACCTTGCCTTCCACGCCATTTTTCCCACATTTTGCAGAGTTGCAGAGAGCAGCTGTAAGTTCAGAACACTTAGCGGTTCAGGAAGAACCACAGAGTCCAATCCCTATCAGAGAGCTGACAAGCCCTGCTTAACAGAATACTTGTATCATATGTGGCTGTGATGAGCCATGAGGAGCCATGTCTCATGAGGGGGGAATGATGTCGCAGGTGGTGTTTCACACCTTCAAAGGTTTCAATTCTTACTTACAACACATTTTTTTAGGGGTTGCATTATCTGTTGCAGGCATAATCCACAGGGAAATGTGTGATCTAAATGGGTAATATTAATAAAGGGGTGAGTGCTATTATTGTTAACGACAACATGTTCTTCACAACATTTGAACATATGATGAAATTTGTTGATCTCACACCGTCAGAGATGAAAAAGCATTGTTTGGTGAGGTGTTTCCACTTCAAAACAAACTTCTTCAGTGTTAGCATAAGCTCTAATGACAGAAAGCAATCCCAGATGGGGAATATCAAGTCGGTTGTCAAGCGATGACAGCATGTTAAGAACAAAACTACGTACGTGCGAATGAGGGTAAGGACGCGCAGTAACCTCCGTGTGAGATCCTTTTTGGCAGACCACCCAGTGTGGGGGTTAGAAGCTTCTAGAGCCTCCTTCCCTCCACGGCTCTGTGTGAGCATGAGATGTTAGAGTAGGGTGTACAACTGTCTTTCTGACATAAGAATCCAGGTTTCTGCTGCCCTGCCCCACCCAGCAGAAGGACCGCTCCACACGCTGCAGCCAGGGGATTTTGTGATCGTAAGAAACTTCAGGAGGAGAAACTGGCAATCGAAACACTGGCAAGGTCCCTTCCAGGTTCTTCTGGTCACCCACAGCAGTGAAGGTTGCTGAGAGGGCAACGTGGGTCTACGCATCACACTGCAAGAGGGTTTCAAGACCAGAGGACAAGCCAGGCCCGCCAGACGCCCGGAAATCTGACATGAGACGTTCTGTGTCACCAACGTTGCAACACAACACACACCTCAAATGAGGCAGTGGTAAAGACTGACTCCGACGGTGTGTGACGTGCTAGTGGACGAACCTCTGACACCAGAAGAAATCCACAACACCAGAGGCAAGACCGCCTGTAACCACAGCCCAGTACTGCATCGCCCAGCCCCACACACGCACACAGCACTTTCCTGAAGGGCACAGCACTCGCTGTGACGATGGAAGAACACAGGAAGGGAAAGACATGGTGTATGAGACAAATGTATTCTTGTTTTCTGTTTTCTGTCTGTGGTTGTGGGGGTGCATTTTTTTAAACAGATATGATAGGCTAGTGCTGGACCAGTTGACGGCGTCACAAGGCGGTGTGTGCACGATTATTGGTACTACGTGTTGCACTTTTATCCCAGATAAGGACAAAGATGCTGGAATCATTCAGCAAGTCATCCTCAATTTGACTGCTCTTAGAGATGCTGCTGAGGCAGATAATGTGGTTAGGTTGACTTCAGGACCATGGTATGGATTATTGCTTAAAATTGTTACTCCCCTTGTAACAGTACTGGTAATAATTTTCATAGTGCTAGGATGTGTAATGCCTTGTGTTCATACTCTGATACAACGTACTATGTCTCAAGCATTGACCAACTATGCACATGTTCAATACCAGCAGCTCTCTGCTAAATCTGATCAATATAACAAATGTGTCCCAAGCCCACACGATGATGTATTAAACCACCTGTAAACAATACTTTTGAACTTATCTTGGCCAAAAGGGCGGCCGCTCCTAAGAGAGGGTCGAGAAGGAATTTTCCCTTTCAAAAGAAAGGTTTTCGCCTTCTCCTTGATAAGAGTACAGCCTTCCTGTGAGTACATGTGATTATTGAAAGCCAACTGGAGAGATAATTACTGATGTTTGTTAAATGTACAACAGGAGGGAAATGATAGAGAATTCATTTTTATAAAGTCTTTTATTGCTTATTTCTTTGTAGTTGTTTCTTAATTAGTATAACTTTCCTACTTAGTATATATGTACATTTAACAATACCAGGTTTCTTTCAAGCCGTGTCTGTGTTTTTTCAGTCGCTGCTGCCTAAACAAAAGGCAGTAAATGTCCCGCTGTTGCATATCACAGAAGATAACAAGAGCCTTAGATCCGAGGTACATGCCAGCCCAGGGTCTCTGGCATAGGCATTAGACCCCTCCTTACATCAACACCTGTGAATCTTCTGTGTGTGTGTTTGAATAAAGGGACAGAGCTGCAGAGAAATTGTTGAAGTTCCCACTAGAGCTGCGCTGCGGAAAGGCTGCTCTGGTGGTGGCTTCCCTTTTGCAACTGTCAATTAACTGCTCATTTGCAGCCTGAGTCTCGTTTTCTTGCTTGACCGTCATTATTTAGTAAGGTAAAGTGTTATGAACCTGACACCGTCTGTCAGTACAAGACAACACTATAAGCCTCTCACACTCAGCACATGCTTTGGTATGATGGAACCCCAAAGTGTTCAGTACTTCATAAATAATAAGGCATTAATGAATGATCATAAAAGTTAAGACTTAAATGAGTAGGTAAACCAATGAATTCTGAAATAATGTAATAAATTACTAAAAGTCGTTTAAAGTTATTTCATCATTATTTTCATATTAACGATGTTTACTTATTGTTTTTAATTCTGTACAGAATCTGCCCTTTTTAAAAAGTCTGTTTTTACTTAACAATGGCGTTGTTCCCCAAAGAAATGTTTATGTCAGGAAAAGTAACATTTTGAATTAGAAAAGTATCACTGGAGAAGGTGCAGTGCTACAGAAAGAAGAATGATAAAACATTTAATAGGAATGAGTATAGTAAAGGTATAAAACATTTTCAGTAGCGGTGTGGCTTTAGAGATGGCAATGTCGCTCAGCTCCCCACTTTGTCCACACTGAAACATATTACTGTACTGGAACTACTAGAGGGATTGCCTCGACATGTTGTGCCCAGTGGATGAATCCTAATTATTTTTAGGGAGCTCCTGACTTTTCAAGTAGCACCACTAGTAGGTTGACGTTTTGGGCTTTTAGTGAAATGCCTTAACTTGACTAAATTATTGAATGGACATACATGACATTTGGTTAACATATCAGGTCACCCAATGACTAGGGCGGTCCCTTAACTTTGTCCAAAACTTGATTCATGACCGAATACCTGCAATGCTAATGATATTCCCATCAGCCTCCACGGTACTTCCTGCTAACCAGCACTCAGAGACTCATAGGATTTATTTCAAAATGTTAGTCTCAGTCTTATTTATTTATGTAATGTTGAACACATTGAAGGGGCTTTCATCTGAATTAAGGCTAAATTCTACACTGAAAGTGATGTTTCCAAAGTTGTACTGAATATTCCTCCTCCTTCTGAGACTAGTATGAATGTAGCTCAAAGTGATGACTGTCAAAATGAAATATACAAAACAAATGGATATAAAAAAGTATCAACATAATTTTGGCATTTTGAAAACCCAAAGCTAATGTAATGTTAACAATGACACAATGAATGGTTTTAAACAAGCAAGGTAGATCTTTACAGTATTTATATAGAGAGAACGCAGAAAGCCTTTTCTTGTATTCAAACACCATATAAGAATAAAACAATTACACACTGTACCATTTGAGAAAAACAGGTAAAAGAGCAAAAATACCAGCATGTCCTGGTAAGATGTCTGAGGTTACATACACAGCTATAAAAAGGTAAACTACTTCCTGTTGTTCAGAAAGTAATGGAGATGAAAGCTTTGAAAACACCACATTCATTAGTGATTAGAGATGTAGCAGCCATAGTTTCTTCCCCTGCAATTCCAAAAATTATTAGACAAAATACTATATTGAAGACACAAAGGGGACAGCACCGTGGGGTTTACAATCCCGACAGCTTTACAATCCCGACATCTTGAAGATATTGCGATCACTCATAGAGCCTGCGTACAGTCCAGACACAAAGGGGACAGCACCGTGGGGTGCCATGCCAATCGTGGTCTTGAATGTAGCGTGTGATTTGCAGGTAGAGAAAACCTCACTCTGAAGGAGCAGAGAAGATGGTGTCTGGCAGAACATGTCTGTTCAATCAAGGACCACCTGTGTATCAGAAAAAGCTGCAAACTCAGGTGGCAGGTGAGCTCTCACTATCTCTGGAGGAATCCAAAGGCGCTTGCTTCCCAGCAGGCAGGACAGGAAATGAGTCCATGTGGAGATGATCCGACGTCAGAAACAGCAGAAACTCAGTTTCTGTTGATATAAAAACAAAAGCCTCTGTTTAGTTGCCTTGACATTGTTATTACAAAGTATAAATCAGAAAATGATATCCACATCAACTGGTTGGCTTTTACTTTTTAGTTAGATGTAGTTAACTCAAAAAACCAACTGGGGCAATTACAAAATAAAATATTCTGAAACTGATTTTAGAGTCCTAGTTAGGCCTCCAACCCTATGCACGTCATGATGCATTTGTTACCTACCGATGTTGGCTGATGGACTGCGCTGATGCTGGGAGATTCTGTCTTGGTGCTGGTTATGCGCACCATCTAGTGGAACACAGCAGGTTCAAGTAATCTCCAAAATGCCATGAAACTCCTGTAGGACCCAATCCTGGTATAAAAGCGTACATCGTCATCCGATGCAGACAGGCACTCTATCCCAAAATGCTGGCGAAGTTCGAGGACCTCCAACTGCTGTTGTAGCTCCCTAATCTGGCGACGTAGAGCTTCGTTCTCGTCGCCGAATTACTCGCCGTCGCTCCTGTTTGAGGGACTACAGTAGTGATGGTCGGGCGCCGTTTCGGTCTACTTCTTCTATTAATAATTACTCCCTTCCACAGATAAGGACTGTATGACGTAGAGTCTTCCAGCAGGGAGTTCCATCTTTATTGGTGAGGATTTCCAGTGTCTGAGTGCTGCGCCATGCGCGGTCTCAAGGAGCGCCGTCCGCCAGTAACCCCGACGCACGCAGACTAGCGAGGGCCCGTCCAACGCTGCTTGCTGCTTTCATTTTCTTTAAATTTAGAAAGCATTTTCTAAAGTGCTCATTTGTACAGTTTCTGCTCATAATATCCATACTGTTAATATAAAGAGTAAAAGTAATACCAGGAACTTCATTAGTATTTTTTGTTTATAACTTTTCATTAATTCTAATATGCCATGGAGCTAGATTTGAAAACGATTATGTTCTTTGAACGTTACCGGGAATGGGTCCATGTCTTTAACTGTCTGTGCATGAAGGCGTCTTCCGTAGGTGGGCGGAGCTTTCCTGAGGAATCAGCTTGTTAACTGAAAACACCTGTTCACGGCGTTTTAAAAGCAGCCAGCAAAAACTTTTTGGCTTGTCAACATGCCTTACAAGAAGAAAGGGTCAGTTCTTCTTTTCTTTTGTTTCTTAAATGTTGATAACTATTATATGTTTAACCATCCCCTCATCTTCTCTGAGCTCTGTGACGACGCTGGAGTTTGCTCGCGATTAGCTCCTTCCTGTGATGCTGGTTCATGTTAATTAATGGCGTTTCTGTTGCGTGTCGCGTGGCAGCTTGGATTTTTCGCTCTTTACACAGCAGAAACGTAGCCTACCTACGACCCGTTCTTCAACCTGGAGAAATAACATTGTTCTGTACGAGCAGCCGGTGGAGACCGTCTACAAAACACCAACAAGAGATCCAACATAATATTCATTAATTTAACGATTACATAAGGTAGCGTCTCCAAACTTACCTCAATTATTACTTGTCTAAGGATAGTTGTACAAACAATGATCTGGCAAAGGCAAGCACCGGCTAAGAACCTACACACTACTCAGTGTCGGGAAATTCAGTGGCTGAATGGTCATGAACTGGAATGCTTGGGTTTAAATATCATACTATCGGTAGTTGTACAAAACAATGGTCTGGCAACGTAAGCAAAGACCACTGTGGTTAATATTTAAACCTCCCCTCTTTAAATTGTACATGAGTGAAGCTTAAGTGTAAAAACACAAGGTAACTACTGTCTCTATTGTCTGTATGGCGCAGGGGATTCTGGGTTGATGTGTTTTGAATGGGTGGTGTTGCTCTGGCTAGACTGAGCTTTGCCAGCAGATGGCGCTCTAGGTGTTACTCTTGACTGGGATCATTAGCTGAGGCCAACAGTGCAGAAGTAGAAGTCTACGTGATGAACCAACCCAGTCTCATACAAAAACGTACCCTGACTGCGTTGGTCCAATGTGCAATAACTTAAAGGGGTTACTAAGTTTGAGTAACGTTATTTTAGACGGAATCAAAGCTAGCGGTTAGCCAGGAAGCTAATGGCGGTGGAGGCTAACCGTCCTCTTAATACAGCCATGAGGCTAACGGCTGACCGCTACAACTGGGACAGATCGTGTACTGATGGAAACACTGGGAAAAGCAGCTACAGCTAAATTAAGACTTTACAGTAAGGCAAGGAAAGGCAAGGCAGCTTTATTTGTAGGCTATAGCACATTTCAGCAACCGGGCAATTTAAAGTGCTTTACACAAAATCAGTTTAAAAAAAAATAGTTAAAAATAAAAGCAGATAAAACACAAGAACAAACCGTTAAAAATAAAATAAGAGTTACAGTGCAGTAGCTATAAGAAATTAAACATTAAAGAAATAAACATCATCATTTAAAGAAAGGCAACATTAAAAGAAAGGTCTTCAGCCTTGATTTAAAAGAACCGAGAGTAGCAGCGGACCTGCAGTTTTCTGGGAGTTTATTCCAGATATGAGGAGCATAGAAACTGAAAGCTGCTTCCCCTTGTTTAGTTCTGACTCTGGGGACAGAAAGTAGACCTGTCCCAGATGACCTGAGAGGTCTGGGGGGGGGGGGCTCATAGTCTTCACTAATCTCCTGGTCACAAACTGATTTAAAACTTTGATCAACGCATTTCATGTTCCTTCCCATATCTCTTTCATTTTCACATTCACATTTTGAAGTACCCTTAACATCTTCGCATATTAGATTAATTTGAAATTTTTGCAGGGAAGACCACTAAAATTTTCTCTTTTCCAAATTGAAAAAGTATTCAGAGCATTTTTTCACCTTGTTCAAGCCACTTCCTCCTAGACCTTATAAAGGCTCCCCCGGCCTTCTCCTCGTACATTTTGTCCAATTCCATTTGTAAAGATGATAGCTCAATTACTACTTCTCCGGATAAACTTTTCTCTGATGTTATCAGTTTTGTAATTATATGAGACTGTTTCTTTCTTTTCTTTAGCAATTAGTTTCCCAAAAGATAACGCTGTATTTGTGATTTCAATTTTTTGAATTCCCAAACATCTCCAAATTTGAGTAATTTTGCTTGAGTCCAATATCTATCAATGATTGTTTGGATTTCTTTTTTTAAGGCTTTATCTTGGAAAAGGAATTTGTTTAATTTCCAGTAATCAAACAAATGTCCATGTCTGAGACCAACCAGAAGTCTATACGGGACTCTTGATCTATCCTTGTTATTCCAAGTGTATATATATATTTTGGTTTGGGTGTTTATGTCGCCAGATATCAATTAGGTCCAATCGACTGCATTTATTTCCTAATTCATTTGTTGCTCTGTCTTTGGGTGGCCCTCTATCATACTCTCATCCATTACTGTATTAAATTCTCCTCCCCATAGAACTCTAGCTGAAGGGAATACCAATAAGATCATTAATTTTGCATTCTATTGTTTCTCCTATTATTTGAAGCATAGATATTAACCAAAACAAATGGAGACTTGTCAATGTCTACAAGAAGAATGATCCATCTACCATCTGTATCTGTTAATTTCTTGATGAAATGACCCTTGAACTTTCCCTGCAGTATAGCGACCCCTGCTGACCTGTTACTGCCAAATGAAAACCACACATCTCTTCCCCATTGACTCGTCCAAAATGACGCATCTGCTTCTGAGGAGTTTCTTGGATAAAATAAAAATCGGCACCTTTACTCTGGCAATATAAGAATAAACATTTTGTCTTCAATTGATTCCTGATACCCCTGGCATTGACAGATAAAACAGAAATAGACATTTGAGAACACAAACCAAAGAATTACTCTCTAAACTCAAACTTTTTAGGTTAATCGCAGGAATCACTGCACAATTGTTGAATATTGGTTTCCTTAACAGAACAGTATAGGCTACCCCATCATGACCGAGTCTTACCTAGAATATTCAAGTTTACATAGGAGTAGGTTATATTATTGATATACCCGTATTAACTTCTTTAGGCAACAAAATAAATATATTATTAATGTGCACAGTAATTCCCACATTATTGCTATTGTTGCAAAGTAGGACTTCTCATGTCGCCATCATTAGTCGACCTGAGAACAGATTGTGCAGTGTCATAAACCGCGTTCATCATGAGATCATGGGCGAACATCTTGCACATGCGCAGAACGGATCGTGTACCAACAGTTATGAAAATGGCTGTTTTATTTTTTTCCTGCCTTATTCTTTTCCTATTGTATTGCGTCCAGGGCCTGTTGCACGAAACTAGGATAAGGATTAAGCCGGGATATTCAAGTTATCCTGGATGTATTTAGCTTGGACTCGGTTGCACGAAACCAGATTGAATTAAGCCCAGCCAAGTAACCATGGAGATTTATTCTTTGCGGCTACCTGGTCCAGAGCAGGCTAACAGCCAGGCTAAGATTAATCCTGGATCTCATGTGTCAAATCAGCTGCCGTCTGATGCAAATAAACGTGTTTAACAGTTTTTTTTTGCGTTGTCTTCTGCATGTGTTCTGCTTATTTTTATTAACATGCATTAGCCTACTTGTCACTTTTGTTGTCGCGAGTTTGATTTAAACCCTACTAAGCTGTTTAGATGGTCAGAAATGGTTGCACTGGCACCCTGATGCGGAGTGGGACTTTTCCCGGTGGGACGGTACTATGTCGAGGCTGCCTGGCGTGCGGCCGGTGCCCGGTGGCCGGTGGCCGCCGCTGCCCGGTGCCTGCTGCCCGGTGCCTGTATTGCCTGCCGGCAGACTTGAGAGTTGTGTCAGTGTCCACTCTCTCTGTAAAAGTAGAGATGAGCAGATCACACTAAGTCAAGCTGCGCTTTTTCACTTATCTGGATATCTTTATTCTACTTTCGTGCAAAAGGCC